>NC_053023.1:404657999-404957999 GCF_003073215.2 Triticum urartu | reverse complement strand
ATCATGAACTTAGTCCTGATAGTATTTGCATATCTATGTTGTAGATCAATGGCCCGTGCTACCATTCCCTTGAATTTTAATGCGTTCCTAGAGAAAACTAAGTTGAAAGATGATAGTAGCAATGATGTGGATTGGGTCCGTGATCTGAGGATTATCCTCATTGCTGCACAGAAGAATTATATCCTTGATGCACTGCTAGGTGACAGACCTATTGCAGGAGCAGAAATAGACGTTATGAATGTTTGAGAATCTCGGTATGATGACTACTTGATAGTTTAGCGCGCCATGCTTTACAGCTTAGAACCGGGACTTCAAAAAACATTTTGAACGCCATGGAGCGTATGAGATGTTCCAAGAGCTGAAATTGGTATTTCAGACTCATGCCCGTGTCGAGAGGTATGAGACCTCTGCCTACAAGATGGAGGAGAATAGCTCAACCAGTGAGCAGGTGCTCAGAATGTTTGGGTACTACAATCGCTTGAATCAAGTGGGAGCTAATCTTCCAGATAAGATAGTGATTGACAAAGTTCTCTAGTCACTATCACCAAGCTACTAGAACTTTGTGATGAACTATAATATGCAAAGGATGACGAAAATGATTCCCGAGCTCTTCGTGATGCTGAAATCGGCGATGGTAGAAATCAAGAAAGAGCATCAAGTGTTGATGGTTAACAAGACCACTAGTTTCAAGATAAAGGGCAAGGGAAATAGAGGGAAGTTCAAGAAGAATGGCAAGCAAGTTGCCGCTCCCATGAAGAAGCTCAAAGGCGGACCCAAGCTTGAAACAAAGTGCCTCTACTGCAAAGGAAACGGCCACTGGAAACGGAACTACCCTAAATACTTGGCAGATAAGAAGGATGTCAAAGTGAACAAAGGTATATTTGATATACATGTTATTGATGTGTACCTTACTAGTACTAATAGTAGCCCCTGAGTATTTGATACCTGTTCAGTTGCTAAGATTAGTAACTTGAAACAGGAGTTGCAGAATAAACAGAGACTAGTTAAGGGTGAGGTGACGATGCGTGTTGGAAGTGATTCCAAGGTTGATATGATCACCATCGCACACTCCCTCTACCTTTGGGATTAGTGTTGAACCTAAATAATTGTTACTTGGTGTTTGCGTTGAGCATGAATATGATTGGATCATGTTTATTGCAATACGGTTATTCATTTAAGTCAGAGAATATACATGAATAAAACCTTCTATGGTCATATACCCAATGTAAATGGTTTATTGAATCTCGATCGTAGTGATACACATATTCATAATATTGATGCCAAAAGATGCAAAGTTGATAATGATAGTGCAACATATTTGTGGCACTGCTGTTTAGGTCATATTGGTGTAAAGCGCATAAAGAAGCTCCATGCAGATGGGCTTTTGGAATCACTTGATACTTGCAAACCATGCCTCATGGGCAAGATGACTAAAACTCCGTTCTCCGAAACAATGGAGCGAGCCAATGACTTATTGGAAGTAATACATACCGATGTATGTGGTCTAATGAGTATTGAAGCATGCGGCAGGTATCATTATTTTTTGACCTTCACAAAAGATTTGAGCAGATATGGGTATATCTACTTAATGAAACATAAGTCTTAAACATTTGAAAAGTTCAAAGAATTTTAGAGTAAAGTGGAGAATCATCATAACAAGAAAATAAAGTTTTTACGATCCGATCGCGCAGGCAAATATTTGAGTTACGAGTTTGGCCTTCATATAAAATAATGTGGAATGGTTTCACAACTCACGCCACCTGGAACACCCCAGCATAATGGTGTATCCAAATGTCGTAACCGTACTTTATTAGATATGGTGCGCTCTATGATGTTTCTTACCGATTTGCCACTATCATTTTTGGGTTATGCATTAGAGACAGTAGCATTCATGTTAAATAGGGCACCGTCAAAATCCGTTGAGATGACACCGTATGAACTGTGGTTTGGCAAGAAACCTAAGCTGCCATTTCTTAAAAGTTTGGGGAAGCGACACTTATATCAAAAGGTTTCCAGCCAGATAAGCTTGAAACCAAAGCGGAGAAGTGCATATTCATAGGATACCCTAAGGAAACCATTGGGTACATCTACCACAAATCCGAAGGCAAAAATCTTTGTTGCTATGAATGGATCCTTTCTAGAGAAGGAGTTTCTCTCGAAAGAAGTGAGTGGGAGGAAAGTAGAACTTGATGAGGTAATTGTACCTTCTCTCGAATTGGAAAATAGCACATCAGAGAAAACTATTCCCATGATGCCTACACCAACTAGAGAGGAAGAAAATGATAATGATCATGAAACTTTAGATCAAGTTATTACTGAACCTCGTATGGAGCACAATCCGCACCAGAGTGGTGCGGTAATCCTGTCCCAGAAGTCATGTTACTAGACCATGGCGAACCTACGAAATATGAAGATGCTATGATGAGCCCAGATTCCGACAGATGGCTTGAGGCCATGAAATCTGAGATAGGATCCATGTATAAGAACAAAGTGTGGACTTTGGTGGACTTGCCCGATGATCGGCAAACCATTCAGAATAAATGGATCTTCAAGAAAAAGACCTACGCTGATGGTAATGTCACCGTCTACAAAGCTTGACTTGTCGCAAAAAGTTTTCGACAAGTTCAAGGGGTTGACTACGATGAGACCTTCTCACCCGTGGCAATGCTTAAGTAAGTCTAAATCATGTTAGCAATTGCCGCATTTTATAATTATGAAATTTGGCAAGTGGATGTCAAAACTGCATTTCTTAATGGATTTCTTAAATAAGAGTTGTATATGATGCAACCAGAAGGTTTTGTCGATCCTAAAGGTGCTAACAAAGTGTGCAAGCTCCAGCGATCCATCTATGGAATGGTGCAAGCATCTCAGAGGTGGAATATACACTTTGATGAGGTGATCAAAGCATATGGTTTTATACAGACTTACGGTGAAGCCTGTATTTACAAGTGAGTGGGGGCTTTGTAGCATTTCTGATATTATATGTGGATGACATATTGTTGATCGGAAGAGATGTAGTATTTCTGGATAGCATAAAAGGATACTTGAATAAGAATTTTTCAATGAAAGACCTCGGTAAATCTACTTGCATGTTGAGCATCAAGATCTATAGAGATAGATCAAGACGCTTAATAGAACTTTCACAAAACACATACCTTGATAAGATTTGAAGAAGTTCAAAATGGTTCAGTCCAAGAAGGGGTTCTTGCCTGTATTATAAGGTGTGAAGTTGAGTAAGACTCAAAGCCTGACCACGGCAGAAGATAGAGAGAGAATGAAAGTCATTCCCTATGCCTCAACCATAGGTTCTATACGATATGCCATGCTGTGTACCACACCTGATGTGTGTCTTGTGACTTATCTGGCAAAGAAAGTACAAGAGTGATCCAGGAGTGGACCACTGGACAACAGTCAAAATTATCCTTAGGTGCCTTAAAGATGACTAAGGAAATGTTTCTCGGTTATGGAGGTGATAAAGAGTTCGTCATAAAGGGTTACGTCGATGCAAGCTTTAACAACGATTTAGATGACTCTGAGTCTCGATCTTGATACATATTGAAAGTGGGAGCAATTAGCTAGAGTAGCTCCATGCAGAGAATTGTAGACATATAAATTTTCAAAATACATACGGATCTGAATGTGACAGACCCGTTGACTAAACCTCTCTCACAAGCAAAACATGATCACACTCTAGTAAACTCTTTGGTGTTGGTCACATGGCGATGTGAACTATGGGTGTTAATCACATGGCGATGTGAACTAGATTATTGACTGTAGTGCAAGTGGGAGACTGAAGGAAATATGCCCTAGAGGAAATAATAAAGTTGTTATTTTATATTTCCTTATGCATGATAAATGTTTATTATTCATGCTAGAATAGTATTGATCAGAAACCTAAATACATATGTGAATACATAGATAAATAGTATGTCCCTAGTGAGCCTCTACTTGACTAACTCGTTGATCAAAGATGGTTAAGGTTTCCTGACCATGAACATGAGTTGTGATTTGATAACGGGATCACATCATTAGGAGATTGATGTGATGGAAAAGACCCATCCGTTAGCTTAGTATTATGATCGTTCAGTTTTATTGCTATTGCTTTCTTCATGTCAAATACATATTCCTTCGACTATGAGATTATGCAACTCCCGGATACTAGAGGAATGCCTTGTGTGCTTTCAAACGTCACAACATAACTAGGTGATTATAAAGATGCTCTACAGGTATCTCCGAAGGTGTTTGTTGAGTTGGCATAAATCAAGATTAGGATTTGTCACTCCGAGTATCAGAGAGGTATCTCTAGGCCCTCTCGGTAACACACATCATAAGAAGCCTTGCAAGCAAAGTGACTAATGAGTTAGTTACAAGATGATGTATTACAGAACGAATAAAGAGACTTGCAGGTAACGAGATTGAACTAGGTATGAATATACCGATGATCGAATCTCGGGCAAGTAACATAACGATAGATAAAGGGAATTGCGTATGTTTTCAGAATGGTTCAACCGATAAAGATCTTCATAGAATATGTAGGAGCCAATATGAGCATCTAGGTTCCACTATTGGTTATTGACCAGTGAGGTGTCTCGGTCATGTCTACACAGTTCTCGAACCCGTAGTGTCTGCACGCTTAACGTTCATTGACGAATAGTGTTATATGAGTTATATGATTTGGTGACTGAATGTTGTTCGGAGTCTCGAATGTGATCACAGACATGACAAGGAGTCTTGAAATGGTCAAGAGGTAAAAGATTGATATATAGGACGATAGTATACGAACACCGGATGTGTTCCGGAGTGTATCGGGTATTTATCGGAGTACCGGAGGGGTTTCCGGAACCCCCGGGGGGAATATATGGGCCATGAGAGGGGAGCACACCAGCCCACAAGGGGTGGCATGCCCCCCTATGGCAGGAGGCCGAATTGGGAGAAGGAAAAGGGGGGGTTCGGCCCCCCTTCCTTTCTCTCTTCCCCCTTCCTTTTCTTCTCCGATGAAATAAGGAAGGGGGCGCGCCACTTGGGGAAACCCCAAGTAGGATTCAGATCCTACTTGGGGCGCACCCTGGATGCCTCCCCTCTCCCTCTCACCTATATATATGTGGGGAGAGTGCGCCTAGAATAGACACCATCAATTGTTAGCCGTGTGCGGCACCCCCCCTCCATAGTTTACACCCCCGGTCATATTCTCGTGGTGCTTAGGAGAAGCCCTGCGCGGATCACTTCACCATCACCGTCACCACACCATCGTGCTGACAGAACTCATCTACTTCCTCGACGTCTTACTGGATCAAGAAGATGAGGAACGTGACCAAGCTGAACGTGTGCAGAACTCGGAGGTGTCGTACATTCAGTGCTTGATCGGTCGGAGCTAGAAGAAGTTCGACTACATCAACCACGTTGTCAAACGCTTCCACTTTCGGTCTAGGAGGGTACATAGACACACTCTCCCCCTCATTGCTATGCATCTCCATGGATAGATCATTGCGTGTGCGTAGATTTTTTTTGTTTTTCCATGCAACATTTACCAACATCAAGGGGCCTTGTCGGCAAAGCTTTCCGGTAAGGTTTCTATTAGCTCACTGCCCTCCAGGATGCAACTGAGCTAGTAACCAAGTGTGAAGCATGTCAATTTCATTTGAAGCAATTACATCAGCCAGCTCAAGCTCTTCAGACAACCCTCTCTACTGGCCCTTCTCGGTCTGGGGGCTCAACATACTAGGCCCCTTCCCACGCGCTGTCGGGGGCTTTGAGTACTTGTATGTTGCAATCGACAAGTTCACAAAGTGGCTAGAAGTGTAGACAGTGAGGAAGGTGACAGCACAATCAGCAATCAAGTTTTTTTAAGGACTTGTTTGCCGTTTTGGAGTGCCCAACAGGGTCGTCATCGATAACGACACACAGTTCATGAGCCGCACCTTCATGCAGTACCTCAAGGACCTTGGCAACAAAATTTGTTTTGCATCAGTTGCTCATCCAAGGAGAAATGGCCAAGCGGAAAGAGCAAATGCTAAAGTGTTGCATGGTCTCAAGACGAGAACTTTGGTAAGTTGCACAAGTGTGAAAGACGCTAGATTGATGAGTTGTCAGTGGTTCTTTGGTCACATAGGACACCAAATCGAGCTACTAGCCAGACACCCTTCTCCCTAGTCTATGGTGCAGAAGCAGTTCTCCCGATGACAACGACGTTCAAGTTAATATTCCATGACAAGAAATACAACAAAGAAAAGCTAAGTTGAAAAAGTTTCAAATAAATTACTTGTTGTAGAGCTACTTTCCCTTGAACGTTTTTGGCTTTTTGTAAGTGCATCTAGTGCCACCCCTAGTTGGTTTTGGAGTATTGACGACAAACCTAGTTGAGGGACTAATGTGTTTGTGAGAATTGCATGATAACACAGGTAGAAGTCCCTCATTGATTCGGTTTTCGTACCAGGGATGACCCCTAAAAATGTATGAAGACATTGATGTCAAAAGGTGGTATATGAAGATATTCACATTGAAGACTATGACAAGAGAAGACATCGCATGAAGCCTATGGAGCTCGAAGACTTAGATTTTTCGTAGTTCTCTTTCTTCTTTGTTGAGTCATAGGAACCACCGTACTGTTAAGTGGGGTCCAAGAGAACCAGTCAGAATGACTAAAGTGATGCTTAACTAAAACCTATGTCTTCGAGTGAAGACTATGAGAGCAAATCTTGTCCAGAGTCGGACAAGTCAGCTTTACTTGTAGCCCAAGTAAAGTTGCCGTGTGAGTTTGAAATCTGACCGTTGGAACACGTGTCAATTCCTTAGTGACCCAGGGTCATTTCGGACAAATCAGGTCGGGTTGCCTAGTGGCTATAAATAGCCCACCCCCTACAACCATAAACGGTTGGCTGCTCAGAGTTAGAGTACGGCTTTTGTCGTTTGAGAGCAACCCACCTCGAAGCCTTTGAGAGAGAATTCCTTGCGAGGATAAAGCCCTAACCACCCAGAGCCAAAGAGTGTTAGGCATCACTTAAGTCTTTTTGTCTGTGTGATCTGAAGACTTATTACACTTGAGGACTGTGAATCCTCCAGCCGGTTAGGCGTCGCGTTTTGAGCATCCAAGAGACATTGTGGATCGCCTGTGAACGAAGTGTGTGAAGGTTTGGGAGTCTACCTTGAAGACTTACCAGAGTGATTGGGCGAGGTCTGTGTGACCTTAGCTCAAGGGGAATACGGTGAGGACTGGGTGTCCTGAGCTGCGTGTTCAGGACTGGGTGTCCGGGACTGTGTGTCCTCAGGTTTAAATACCTAGCCACCCTGACCAGACGTACAGTTGTCACAGCAACTGGAACTGGTCCAACAAATCATTGTCTTCAATGAGTCACTGGTTTCATCCTTCCCTTCCCTTTACTTACTGTTGGTCCTTGTGAAGTCATTGTATGATTGCACTATCTTTTGTCTTCACTGAGTGACTGCGTGTTCTGTTTGGCTTCATAATATCTTCCTACCTGATCCCTACTACTTAGCTGCTATTAGTCACTGTGCTTTCACTTCATTGAATACTTGACTATGGTTTGCCTAATGTAGTCTACCTTCCGCTGCATGGTAATAGGTTTATTTCTATCGTTTGTCTTCGAAACTTCCATTTTTGAAGAATTTCATAAAAATCGCCTATTCACCCCCCCTCTAGTCGATATAACGCACTTTCAATTGGTATCAGAGCAAGGTACTCCCTTGTTCTGTGTGATTCGGTTTAACCACCTGGAGTTTTAGCTATGTCGACTGCAGGGATAATTAAAGTCTTCGCTGCGTGCCCCGTCTTTGATGGAACTGAATATCCCTACTGGAAGAATAAGATGCGCATGCATCTTGAAGCCATTGACGTCAACCTATGGTATGTCGTCAAGAACGGTGTTCCCAAGGCTGGAGAAGGTGTCACTGCCGCTGACGTCAAGAAGTTCGTTCAACTGGACTCTACTGCCAAGAATATCATCTGTGGTCATCTGACCAAAGGACTGTATGGCCGCGTGAGTGCTTTGGAAACATCTAAGCTAGTCTGGGACTGGCTCTCCAAGGTCAACGAAGGCGTCTCAACCCAGAGAGATCAGAGAATCAGTGTTCTTCGCAACCTATTCAACCGCTTCAAGAGAAATGACAATGAGAATGTCCAGCTCACGTTTGATCGACTCACTGACATCACAAATGAGCTTCAAGCCCTCGGCGCTACTGAGATCACCAAGCATGAAGTCGTCAAGACACTCCTGAGATCACTTGACAGTTCGTTTGACACCCTAGCCCTGAGGATTCAAGAACGTCCTGATTTCAAGACACTCGATCCATCTGACATACTTGAGAGGCTCAACACACATGAGTTTCAGCTTTCTGAGAAAAGAGATATTTACGGTCCCAACTATGGGCGAACTCGTGCCTTGAAGGCAAAAGCTGTCTCCTCATCTGAAGAAGAATCTGACAGCAGTTCTGATGACCCTGAAGACATTGGAAAGGAACTTGCTATGCTTGTGAAGAAGTTCCAAAAATTCACCAAGAAGAAAGGCTTCAGAAAGTCTTCAAGATCAAGCTCAAGGAATGATGAAGCTTCTGCTCATGACTACAAGAAGAAAACATGCCACAAGTGCAAGAAAACTGGCCACTTCATCTTTGAGTGTCTGCAGTGGGACAATGAGAACAAAAAGAAGAAGAAGAGCAAGGAATATGACTCTGACGACAAGAAGAAGAAGAAATACTCAAAGTCTTCTTCCAAGTCATCCTCAAAGTCTTCATCACACAAGAAGAGCTCATCTGGCAAGGCACGTGCGTTTGTTGGCAAGGAAATGGATTCAGAGGAGGAGTCCGCTTCTGAGGAGGCGGAGGTGGAGTCTGAGAAGGAGTCCGATTCTGGCGTTGCAAGTCTGGCTACAGCATACGTTGCCAAGTCCATCTTCAACACTGAAGACAATGACTTCATCACCGACACCGATGCAAATGACAAGGACTACTCCGCTCCTACCTACTACTTCATGGCACGCGGTGCCAAGGTAAACACACGGACTACTCACTATCAAACATCTAGTGAAGATGACTCTGATTGTGATTCAAGACCCAGCTACAAAACACTTGCTAAAATTGCAACTGAACAACAGAAAGCTATGGAACATATTCAAAAACTGTTAGACAAAAGCGATGATCTGTTAGGCGCTGAAATGACTCGATCTGAGTCCTTAATTGAAGACATAAAAAATCTTCATGTTAAGTATGAGGAACTTGAAAGTCGTCATGAAACACTCTCAACAACTCATGAAAAGCTTTCCTATGATTATCTTCAAAGGAAGCAAGATCTTGATAAATTGAGAGCGGCTCATGAAGATCTTCAAAAGGAAAACGAGTCACTTCGCGCCGAACAGATCAGTTCCACTCAAGAAGGATTTGAACCACCATGTCTTAAATGCATTGAGCGTGATAATGCTACTTCTGTTGCTGAATGTTCTACTGCTCCTACTGTTGCAATATCTTCAACTGTTGATGTGGGAACTAACCCCTCTGCTGAGGATACCACTACTATTGCTGATGAGAATGCTAGGTTGAAGACATTGCTTGAAACAGGGATGTACAGAAGTCTTAAAGGGCATCAGACACTATGTGATGTCCTCAAAAGGCAGATCCTGAACCGAAACCCGAGGAAAGAGGGTGTTGGGTTCGTAAGGAAAATGAATGCTGATGGCTCTTACTGGAAACCTGAGCAGTACCCCAAAACCACATGGGTTGCTGCAAAGGAACCTTCAGCAGATCCATCCAATCTATCGGGCTTCACTTGTGCTAACCCCATTGTCATTGATGAATCCTTTGATGCAAACTATAAACTGTTTAAGAATCAGAATGGTGAAGTGTTTTCCAGGTATATTGGTACTAACTGCAGGAATGGGCCGCCTATGAAGAAGATCTGGGTATCGAAAAAGTGTCTGGAAAATCTTCCTGTGAATGTCATCATGACACCACAGGTGAAGAAGACAAACCCCGGACCACAGGCTTCATACGGTCCAAAGGCTTCATACAGACAGAGGACTCACCTAAGTCGCACTAACGCAAATGTTTTGCAGGGAAACCATACTCAGGCCTATGAATATGAGCGCGGTTCATCAAACCGCCATGTTCATAAGACCAAGAACTATTCTGCTTATTCTTATGAGTACTATTGTCCACCTGCAAGACTGTTTGCTAGGGCTCCAAAGCCAAAGTTCTCAGATGCTGCACTTAGACTTATTGCTTCTAAGCCACCCTTGAAGATGTGGGTGGCTAAGAAAGCTTAACTTTCTTTTACAGGGAAAGGTCTCCAGCAGAAAACCAAAATCGTCTGACGCTATTGCTGGGGACCTTAAACATCTTGTAGGGCGCAAGATCAAATGCCCGAATGGTCTTACTATGTACTTCGTTCCTGAATCGCTTGCTACTCTCCCTATTAGTCCTAATCTAGATCTAAGCTTTCATAACCCACTGGTTCGTCAAATGTTTTTGCTTCACAATTATCTTCGTGAAGCCTATCCCCCTAACTGCACTGTAGGGTACGACACCAGCGTCTTTAGAATGGATTATTGATAGTGGGTGTACCAATCACATAACTGGCAAAAGAAGTCTTCTTATGGACTCAACCTTACGTCCATCCGACGAGATTCACATCACATTTGCTGACACTGGTAAAAGTAAGGTATTGGGTCTAGGTAGAGTTGCAATCTCAAAGGATCAACACATGGATAAATTCATGCTTGTTGAATCCCTTGGCTTCAACTTAATGTCTATCTCAATGCTTTGCGATTTGAACATGATCGTAATATTTGGAAAATATCGTTGCCTTGTTCTAATGGAATCTGACAAGTCTCTAGTGTTTGAAGGGTATCGGAAAGATGATTTGTACGTGGTAGATTTCTCAGCAGGACCATAGCTTGCCGTATGTCTTCTAGCAAAAGCTTCAGAATGCTGGCTCTGGCATCGGAGGCTAGGGCATGCTGGCATGAGGAACCTCCACACCCTTGCAAAGAAGAAGCATGTCATAGGCATCGAGGGCGTCAAGTTCAAGAAAGATCACTTATGCGGTGCCTGTGAAGCAAGAAAGATGACGAGGGCCAAACATGCCTCAAAGACAATCATGACAACTACTCGACCCTTCGAACTGCTCCACATGGATCTTTTCGGTCCTACTCATTACTCAACTCTTACTACTACTGCTTGTGCCTATGGCTTTGTCATTGTTGATGATTATTCTAGATATACTTGGGTGCACATAATCCTCTACAAGACTGAAGTGCAGGATGTCTTCAAATGCTTCGCCAATCGAGCAATGAACAACTATGGCGCCAAGATAAAGCACATCAGAAGTGACAATGGCACTGAATTCAAGAACACTGGCCTTGATACATATCTTGATACTTTGGGCATCACACATGAATTCTCAGCCCCGTACACGCCACAGCAGAATGGCGTCGTCGAACGCAAGAATAGAACACTCATTGAGATGGCGCGAACGATGCTTGATGAATACAAGACTCCAAGAAAATTCTGGCCTGAAGCCATTGATACTGCATGCCATACAATCAATCGTGTTTATCTTCACAAGCTTCTGAACAAGACATCTTATGAGCTCCTTACTGGCAAGAAGCCAAATGTCAGTTACTTCAGAGTATTTGGAGTCAGGTGCTGGATCAAGGATCATCACACTTCAAAATTTGCACCAAAAGCACATGAGGGTTTTATGCTTGGATATGGAAAGGATTCGCACTCCTACAGAGTCTTCAATCTCTTTCATTATAAAGTGGTTGAAACAATGGATGTGTGGTTCGATGAGACTAACGGTTCACAGAGAGAGCACCTGCCAAATGTGCTAGATGAAGTTCCATCCAGTGAATCAATCAAACTAATGAGAACTGGAGAAATCATACCCTCTGAAGCTCAACCTAAAGAGGAACTTATCATCTCCGCACCTGATGAACCTGAAGACAATGCTCAGCCTGAAGACAATCCCACTAACAATGACAATGATCAGCAAGAGCAAAATCTTCGCCCTGTACATCCTCGTGTTGCCAATGAAGTGCAGATCGAGAGAATAATTGATAGCATCAATGCACCTGGTCCGCTCACTCGTTCAAGGGCAACCCAGCTGGCAAATTTCTGTGGGCACTTTGCATTCGTCTCAATAACAGAACCCAAGAAAGTTGAAGAAGCCTTCATGGAACCTGAATGGATTCAAGCTATGCAAGAAGAGCTTCAACAGTTTGAGCTGAATAATGTATGGGAACTGGTTAAGCGTCCTGATCCTCGGAAGCACAACATAATTGGCACCAAATGGATATACCGCAACAAGCAAGATGAGCATGGTCAAGTTGTCAGAAACAAAGCTCGTCTCGTTGCTCAAGGATATACTCAAGTGGAAGGCATTGACTTCGATGAAACATTTTCTCCTGTGGCTCAACTTGAAGCCATACGCATACTGCTGGCCTATGCAAATCATCATAACATACTTCTATATCAAATGGATGTGAAGAGTGCTTTTCTCAATGGCAAGATTGAAGAAGAAGTGTATGTTGCACAACCACCTGGCTTTGAAGATCCAAAACATCCTGACATGGTATACAAGCTCAATAAGGCACTGTATGGTCTCAAACAAGCCCCTCGGGCTTGGTATGACACACTCAAATACTTCTTGAAGAGCAAAGGCTTCATACCTGGTTCCCTCGACCCCACTCTCTTCACGAAGACATGATGGTGAACTGTTTGTGTGCCAAATATATGTGGATGACATTATCTTCGGCTGCACCAATCAGAAGTACAGTGAAGAGTTTGGATATATGATGCAAGAGCAATATCATATGTCCATGATGGGAGAGCTGAAGTTCTTCCTTGGTCTTCAAATACGACAGCAACGCAATGGCATCTTCATATCTCAAGAGAAGTATCTCAAAGATTGCCCGAAGAAGTTCGGTATGCAAGACTGCAAAGGCTTCACTACACCAATGCTAGCCAAACATCATCTGGGTCCCGACGACAATGGTAAAGAGTTCGATCAAAAGGTATACCGCTCCATGATTGGTTCTTTACTTTATGTATGTGCATCTAGGCCAGATATTATGCTTAGTGTTTGCATGTGTGCTCGTTTCCAAGCGGCACCAAAGGAGTCGCATCACTTAGCTGTGAAGCGAATTCTTCGGTATTTGGCTCACACCCCAACTCTAGGATTATGGTATCCAAAGGGCTCAGAGTTTGATCTGGTTGGATTCTCGGATGCTGATTATGCTGGTGACAAGGTGGATCGCAAGTCTACATCAGGCACATGTCATTTTCTGGGACGATCACTTGTATGTTGGTCTTCAAAGAAGCAGAACTGTGTATCTCTCTCCACTGCTAAATCTGAATACATTGCTGCTGGATCTTGCTGCGCTCAGCTTCTATGGATGAAGCAAACACTCAAGGACTATGGCATTCATCTGAAGCAAGTGCCACTCTACTGCGACAACGAAAGCGCCATCAAGATTGCCAACAACCTAGTTCAGCACTCGAAGACAAAGCACATTGAAATTCGTCATCACTTTCTCAAAGATCATGTTGTGAAGGAAGATATTGATATCATACACGTCAACACTGAAGAGCAATTGGCAGATATCTTCACCAAGCCCTTGGATGAGAAGAGATTTTGCAAGTTACGGTGTGAGCTAAATATCTTGGAATCCTCAAATGTTCTGTGATCAGGCACACATCCTAACACTTATGCATATTGATGACTTAGATGTGCAACACACGAAGTAAAGTATATCTTCAATCAATGAAGACATACATTCTAAGTGTGAATACATTAATGTGGAATTTGACTTCGGAGCGCCACGATAATTGTGCGCCGTGTCTGGGTCTAATACTTCCTATACGGTGGGTAACGCCACCACCAAAGGTTCTGTTCGAAGTGTTTCACTCATGGCGTTACATTTGCTATGTCTTCACATTTGGTTTGGCTTCAATCTCAACATGTCTTCATGATTATCTTCACTATGTTGAATATATATATATATACATATACTAGTGTTCTGTCCTCTACAGCATTCACTTATAGCTATGTCTTCTTGTTGAATCATTTGAACTAAGTGAATGTGATCGGACCCTAACCTCTCTATGCTTTCTATCTCAAACTCTATCTCTCCAAATCATATGCATTCTATCGAAACTGTCGAATGTCTTCTCTGCGTCCTTGTCAGCAGAAGATACAGAGACAAACATTAAGTCCGTTTTCAATGTTCATTCCTTCACCTGAAACCCGGAGAAGTGGGAACGACCACCCAACAATCCAGGCGTGCGTGGGACATGGAACAACCTCCGACATGCTGCATGATGGCCACATGTTCCTCAGATGTGAATCGCCAGGGGCACCTATGTAATAACACTGAGCCGCCCCTGTCCCTATAAATACATGCCTCACCGCAGTCATTATCTCTTCTTCCACTCTCGCACAAACCCTAGCGCCACCGCTAGCCCTCGACGACGCCGGCAACGAAGCGCTTCACTGCCGCAACCTCTCCGACGCCATCTTCACGCCGACCGCGGACATCGTCCTCTCCGCCGTCGCCGTAGGTGTCCTCCGTCGCCAAGTTAGGGCACGGACGATCGAACTGCTCGGCCTCCTCTTCCACTCTGTCTAGCAGTTCTTCGTGTGGTAAATAAAACTTCATTTTTACGGCCCCTTTGATCCTATAGCTTTGTCACTTTCTACCACAAGCAGTTTCTATTCACACAAGTTGTATCTCTTTCATACTGCATCTCATAACATGCCTAGTATATTCACTTATGCTTCACAAAGTAGTTAGATTCCTCACTTGTACTGATCTCTGGATTCGTACAAATCTGGAACCAACTCCTTATCTATGAGTGAATGTCTTCACACGATGAGGTCAATGTCTTCTAAACTGATTTATCTTCAAAAATCTTCTGAGAATGCATATGACCTCTTCCCCTTCCCTCGCACCTTAATGCTGTCACAAGTACATGTCCGTGGGAGAATCCCTTGGTTCTCATAGTCTGCATTCATTTGCAGAATTCTTACAGCATCATATAAATTCTCCCGAAGCCAGTTCTTGTTTGTCCAACAAGCGAAAACCTTTGAAGCCTTTGAACGTATTGAAGCCTTTCAGTTTAAAATTCATGGCTTCAGAGAAATCTGCAAGGAAGGGAGGAAGACAGCGTCATGGCGGAACATCAAGAGATCTGCCTGATGACCTCTCAGAACTTTACAAGACAGATCTTGAAGAGGATTATAATCAGCGCAAGACCCGAATCCAGTGGATTCGAAGATATTGGGCAGAACAATGGTTCAAATACTAGTTTGTGACCCAAGAATATGCTGAGAAAAATGCCATCAAGCGACCGTGGGGAGACATCCTATACAAGAATCTTCAACCCAGGTCCAGAGAAGAAGCCATTGAACAAGGCTTCTATCCTTGCATGGTCCGTGGGCCACAGCCCGCAGATGCACACCCATCGTCACTACTATGGTGTCGTGACGACAATCTGTTCAAGCGCAACTTCCAGTTTGCCAAGAACTCGGCGAAGCAGAACAAGAAGTCTTTGGGATTAGACTTCAACCCTAGTCCCTCTGCTCCCCGTGCCGATGGAACTCGCGAAGCTGAACCCAATCTTCTTGGGCCCTTCTACAACCTTGAAGGTCTCATCACCCATATCGTGGTTCAAGGGACTGCCGTGAATGAGCCTGCAGATGACGCTGACTCAGATGAAGCGCCTGCAGCGCCGAAGCCAAAGAAAATGAAGTAGCCAAAAGCTTCCAAGCCTGCCTCTACACCAAAAATCTCACGGGCGAAGCCATTGGCCACTGCACCTCCTGAAGACAGTGTGCAGTCTGAAGATTTGTCACGCATCTCCAAGCCCCAGAAGGTCAAGATGCCTCTGCCACACACCGGCCAAGAACTGACAGCTGCTGCTGTTCTGCGCAACGATGCCATTGATCTGTCCAGTGATGAAGATCTTGCAGATGACGCTCTTGAGCAGCTGATCAAGAGCAAAGAAGAAGCAGAAATCTTCAACAATTTGCCTCTCTTTGATGTGGCAATCATCCACGACTTCATTGATGAGTGGTTTGAAACGCCCAACCTCAGCTTCGAAGACCTGCAACATTCCATTGGTCTTAGTGTCGCCTTCCATGGCGCCATTGCTTCAGAGCTAGCTCTCGCCCAACGCATCATCGAACTGAAGCAAAAGATTGACTATGAAAAGGCTCAGTTCAAGAAGCATATGGCCAAGCTCAGTGTGCAAGAGGTCAAGAACTTCAAGATCATGCTGCACGAGCTTAAAGAAGCCTTTCTCAAAAAGCGTGAAGAAGCTCAAGGTTCTCGGGAGCGCATGAAGAGCCTGGCTGACAAGTGTGTGCAAGGCTACAACGAGGCTGAGAAGCGCAAGGCCCTTGGGCGTCCGGGCATTGATCCCAAGATGGCTGCTAAGCAGAAGAAGAAACCCACTATGGCCGAACCCAACGCACCAAGGTAGGAAGCAGATCCCATTGTCTTCCCAACTAGCATGACTGGCTCGAAGCCAAAGGCCAGGTCAACCACTTCAGAATTGAAGAAGACGAGGACTGCTGAGGCTGAAGCCAGAAAGAGGAAACATCCTGAAGCCTCTGCTACTGCTCCCTTCAAGAAGAAAAGGAAGACCAAGAAGGAACGGGCTGCTCCCACAGAGCCCTTGATTGTTGAACCCATCTCCACGGTTTGCCCTGACGCTGAACCTCAAGAACGTCAACTGACTGTCCATGAGCCTGCTTTCACAGAGGCTCATGAAGTTGAAGACTTTCCAGCAGCTGATCCCATCGCCGCTGAAGACATTGGTCACCATGACCATGTTGAAGATGATGCAGTTCTTCCTCAGCTCGAGCATCAACAGGTATCATCGCCTGTGCTAACGCACAGCGAACTCATCAGCATTGGTCGTCCTCTGACGCCAATTGCTCAGGATGCATCATGGGCTGATCGCCCACAAGCACAAGAGGAAGAAGACTTTGAGGCCCAGCCAACTCCAACTCCACAGGCATCGCCAGCGTTACGCAGGCTTCGCAAAGGACCAAGGCCTCCAGTCTCTAAGTCTGAAGCTAAAGCCGCTGAAGACATTCCGGCTGCATCAGCCGATGAAGAAGAAACCCCAAAAGCTTCTACTCCCCCGTCCCACCAAGAAGCTGTTCTCGAGGAGAACGTGACTGTGACTGACCCTCCAGCTCATCAAGTGGAGGTTGAGAATCTTGAGGCTGCCACCACCAACACCAATGAAGCCACTGACGCTGTCATGGCTGAAGCTAATGTGGAGCCTTCACCAACCCAAGCACCAGAAGTCAGCGAAGTCACTGATCCCACTGCTTCTGTTCCTGCGCCTGCTGCTGGTCCTCAGTTCGACTATCATGTTGAGCACAGGCCTCAGGTACAGAAGCCAATCCCAAGATTGCCCAGGTTTCTAGGTCCTGCATCAGCACCTGGATCCTTCAATGTCAATGGCTTCAAAGCAGACAACACCTTCTTCAATAGCTCCAGGAACCCCTACTCAAGGGAAAGAATATCTTCTGATCGGTTCTAGAGCTATCCACAGCGAAGCTATTACTCCTGCATTCTATACAATCAAGGTCGCATCTTCCCACATAAGCGTCTTGACATTGAAGCAATAGCTGGTCTGCCCTGTCTGGAAGAAGCTCTGGATTGCTTCAAAGAGGTTGGATTGCTGCCGTTCGTTACCGACCAAGAGCATTGGAATGAAGAGTTGCTGCTCCAATTCTATGCCACACTTCACATCCGTGGGTACAACAGAGATGTGAAGACTTGGGTCCTGGAGTGGATGACAGGAAATATTCATCATGAAGCCAAAGCCTTTGATATCATTGAGCTCACTGGTCTACCTACTCCTGGCAATCTCTACGAATCTGGCTGTCAACTTCACAGTGAAGCTGTGGAGAGCATCTTTCAGAAGCCTGAACCTAACATGAGTCAGATGCTCAGTATGATGAAGCCATTGCCCCAAGATGCTGCATATCCCAAGGAGTTCTTCGTTGAAGACCTTGAGTATCTGCCAAGGACTATTTATCACATCATAAGGCGAACTCTCTGGCCCATAAAAGGACATTCTCCACATGCCAAGCTGGAAGGTGCAATGAAGACTTTGGTCTTCTATATTCTTCATAGCAAATGCTTCAATGCACAGGACTTCTTCATCCGCCAACTTGCTGCATCAGGCTCTGATCTTTTTGGCTTGAAGTTCTACGCTCCATGGATAATGCGGCTGATTAAACTCCACTCCGCTATCTCATATCAGCCATCTGCTCGCAATCATCGGATCTTTCTACCTGATGTGGATATGTCTGTTAAAGCCATTTATCCTGAGCCTGCCAAGGAACCTCTAAGTCTTCAGAATGCGGAGCATCAAAGTTTTTCTCAGAACATTGAAGGAGTTGAAGCAGTCACTCATGTGTATCCTTTGGCTGGAACTACACGTGCACCACATCCTGCCCTTACTGAAGCCACCGATAGCACAATTGCCCAACGACCCAAGAAGCGCACTTGTGTTCTCAATGACCGAGAGCTTCTGGTGGCTCTTCATCAGAAACAAAATAGGCATCATGACTGGCTGAAGCGCCAAATGCAAAGCCTCTTGGTGGACGTCAACCGCATTCGCAATCTTGCCACCAAGAATGCCTTTGTTGCCCATGAAACCTCTCGACGCACATGGAAAGGGCTGACGCTGATGTGCTCTGAAGATGATCTTCAAGAGGATGGCTTCTCTGAACGCTTCAAGTTTGACTCCACACCTCCTCGAAGGGCAGTGCTGTGATGAACTCCATCTCTTGAAAACTCTGAGTTCTCTTCCTCTGCTGCAACTGTGAATGCCAGAGTGATCGAGGATGAAGACGATGCTACTTCACCGCCACCTCCTTCAACAAGCTTTGACACTGCTCCAAGTTCTTCTGCACCGCCGAACACCACCGACGACCCTGCTGCTTCACCTACTCTTCATGGGAACGAGTAGATGCTCTATGTCTTCAAACCTTTTTGGTCCTTACTGACAAAAGGGGGAGAAGCATATGAGTTTGATAGTCTTCAAGCGGGTCCATATGGGCGGGTGCTTTATATTTTACTTCGTGTTTACAACTCTCGTTTTGATACATTTGGTTCTTTGAGTTGTAACACTTAAACTCGATGGTCGTCTGCTACTTATTTGCCACTTTGTGATGCGATGATAAATTCCGCATGTGCGACGATAAATTCCGCACTTAGATCATTTTGCAGATGTCCATTTTCCATTATGCATATCATTATCTTCACATACCTTCACATGCATAGTGGATTGTCATCATAAGTCGAAGAGGATCTCCACAAGCACAACCTGCCATGTGCATTTGCATTCCAAAAGCAAATTACTTATATGCACATCTTCAGGGGGAGCCCTTGCAACTTATGAAGACAATTCCTTATCCTTTACAATTTCACATATTATATTCCCCTTTGAAAACTTCAACTAGTTTGTCATCAATCACCAAAAAGGGGGAGATTGTAAGTGCATCTAGTGCCACCCCTAGTTGGTTTTGGAGTATTGACGACAAACCTAGTTGAGGGACTAATGTGTTTGTGAGAATTGCAAGATAACATAGGTAGAAGTCCCTCATTGATTCGGTTTTCGTACCAGGGATGACCCCTAAAAATGTATGAAGACATTGATGTCAAAGGTGGTATATGAAGATATTCGCATTGAAGACTATGACAAGAGAAGACATCGCATGAAGCCTATGGATCTCGAAGACTTAGATCTTTCGTAGTTCTCTTTCTTCTTTGTTGAGTCATAGGAACCACCGTACTGTTAAGTGGGGTCCAAGAGAACCAGTCAGAATGACTAAAGTGATGCTTAACCAAAACCTATGTCTTCGAGTGAAGACTATGAGAGCAAATCTTGTCTAGAGTCGGACAAGTCAGCTTTACTTGTAGCCCAAGTAAAGTTACCGTGTGAGTTTGAAATCTGACCGTTGGAACACGTGTCAGTTCCTTAGTGACCCAGGGTCATTTCGGACAAATCAGGTCGGGTTGCCTAGTGGCTATAAATAGCCCACCCCCTACAACCATAAATGGTTGGCTGCTCAGAGTTAGAGTACGGCTTTTCTCGTTTGAGAGAAACCCACCTCGAAGCCTTTGAGAGAGAATTCCTTGCGAGGATAAAGCCCTAACCACCCAGAGCCAAAGAGTGTTAGGAATCACTTAAGTCTTCTTGTCTGTGTGATCTGAAGACTTATTACACTTGAGGACTGTGAATCCTCCAGCCGGTTAGGCGTCGCGTTCTGAGCATCCAAGAGACATTGTGGATCGCCGGTGAACGAAGTGTGTGAAGGTTTGGGAGTCTACCTTGAAGACTTTCCAGAGTGATTGGGCGAGGTCTGTGTGACCTTAACTCAAGGGGAATACGGTGAGGACTGGGTGTCCTGAGCTGCGTGTTCAGGACTGGGTGTCCGGGACTGTGTGTCCTCAGGTTTAAATACCTAGCCGCCCTAACCAGACGTACAGTTGTCACAGCAACTGGAACTGGTCCAACAAATCATTGTCTTCAACGAGTCACTGGTTTCATCCTTCCCTTCCCTTTACTTACTGTTGGTCCTTGTGAAGTCATTGTATGATTGCACTATATTTTGTCTTCACTGAGTGACTGCGTGTTCTGTTTGGCTTCATAATATCTTCCTACCTGATCCCTACTACTTAGCTGCTATTAGTCATTGTGCTTTCACTTCATTGAATACTTGACTATGGCTTGCCTAGTGTAGTCTACCTTCCGCTGCATGGTAATAGGTTTATTTCTATCATTTGTCTTCGAAACTTCCACGTTTTGAAGACTTTCATAAAAATCGCCTATTCACCCCCCCTCTAGTCGATATAACGCACTTTCACTTTTGTATGGAAAACTTGCATG
Organism: Triticum urartu; assembly: GCF_003073215.2. NCBI lineage: Eukaryota > Viridiplantae > Streptophyta > Magnoliopsida > Poales > Poaceae > Triticum > Triticum urartu. The sequence goes on along the minus strand of NC_053023.1, from coordinate 404,937,071 downwards.
TGAAGGAACCTTGTCGTGATCGGTTGCGCTCTTATTTTGTTTTGAGTCCGCTCAACAATCTAAGTAGCTGCGCTGAGACCACCAAGAGACCTTGCCAACAGCGACATTTCGAGCAGGCTGCTAAGGACCCGTACCTCAAGCGCTCGCGGCAAGTGTGCACACCGACAAGTTTCCAAAACAAGCGTAGGGTATACCTCATAAAAAAGCAAAACTAAACAAGGGGAAATGACACACATTCATCAAACACAGCAAGCCGTAGATATTTGGTCAAGAGTGCCCGATGACATTTTTCTTGGGACAATTCCATTTCTCCCCCTAACTTGAACCCACACCTGGCATTTACCCCTAATTTTCAAGTATGCTCAAAAATACCCCTCTTCCGTCTGGTACCATTATAGGAATGCCCTTCCATGCCGTTTCCGTCAGGTCAAAGGGCTTTGACCGTCTCCATGGTGTTTCTTGGACAATTATACCCCTCCTTACAAGTGGGGCCAATCAATAGAAAAAAATTGAGGCCCACCGTACCGCTCTGCCATCCTTCTACCTTCTGACGCACAGGGAAACAGAAAAGAGGAGCTCGGGCTCCGGCCATCGCTGGAGACTCGCGGCCATAGAGCACTCCCAGAGGACCATAACGAGACCGCGGCGTCCTGCCGCACCCTAGAAAGATGAGCCCTGCGCTCGGGGGCCAAGGGAGGCGTCGCCCTGCTCAACAGATGTGCGGTCATGGTAGGGCGCCATCGGGGTCCACCCCACGACCAACCATTTGGAGAGGGATAATGATTTCCACGACGAGGGAGGTGCTCTATCAGAAGGAAGCGCAGAGGGAGGCCCCAAGGCTCGGCATCGACGACACACTTCTTCTCTTCCCCAACTCCGTCGGCGTCGTCTTTCGTGCGTGTGGCAAATGGACTCCCAGAGCTCAAAAATTGCGTCCATGATCTTCGCCACAGTTTTTGTTTTCTCGCCGAAGGGGTTGGCCCGGGATAGCCCTAATCGATGGCGCCCCTTTCCTTCTTCCTCATCTCTGGTCCACCGCTGCTGCGGCCGATCTCCGGCTATGGTGAGCCCCCGTGCTCTACGCCATATTTCTCGCGTTCCTTGGGGTTTCCTGAAGTCATTCTTGTCGTTTCTTTGGAGCCGCATGACCCCGAGCACGCCTTCCTGCGAGCTCCAAGCTCCGCCGCCCGCTGCCCTCGTCGCCGCTGCTCGAGCTCACTGATGCACATCCCCCCGGCCACCCACGCTCTCCGTCCACCTAGGTTCACTTTGGATTCGCGCCAGCAGCCTTGTAGGACCACTCTGCAGCACCTAGATCGCTGGCATCCTCGTGTATGTCGCCGCCGTGCCTTTGTGCACGCGCCGGTGTTTAACCACTATCGTTAAAAACTTGTTTAATTAGCCTAACCCTCTCTGTTAATTATTACATTAACCCATGGACCCTTTAGTAACCAAAATAGGTAATAAATATCTTAAAGAGACAATGACATGTGGGCCCCCAACTCTAATTTCACTAGTCCCTGTTGACAGGTCTTTAAATTTTTTTCTTGATTGGCCCCACTTGTAAGGAGGGGTATAATTGTCCAAGAAATGCCATGAGACGGTCAAAGCCCTTTGACTTGATGGAAACGACACGGAAGGGCATTCCTATAACGGTACCAGACGAAAGGGGGGTATTTTTGAGCATACTCGAAAATTAGGGGTAAATGCCAAGTGTGGGTTCAAGTTAGGGGGAGAAATGGAATTGTCCCTTTTTTCTTACATCTCCTCATGGTTACATTGGATACGACACTGATATGTCTCCAACGTGTCTATAATTTTTGATTGTTCCATGCTATTATATTATCTGTTTTGGATGTTAATTGGCTTTATTTTACACTTCATATTATTTTTGGGACTAACCTATTAACTAGAGGCCCAGCCCAAATTGCTGTTGTTTTTTTGCCTATTTCAGTGTTTCGTAGAAAAGGAATACCGAATGGAGTCCAAACGGAATGAAACCTTCGGGAATGTGATTTTTGGAACAAATGTGATCCAGAGGACTTGGAGTGGACGTCAAGCAATCAACGAGGCGGCCACGAGGTAGGGGGCGCGCCTCCCCCTCGTGGTCCCCTCGTAGCTCCACCGACCTACTTCTTCCTCCTATATATGTTCACATACCCCGCAAACATCCAGGAGCACCACGAACCCTATTTCCACCGCCGCAACCTTCTGTACCCAAGAGATCCCATCTTGGAGCCTTTTCCGGAGCTCCGCCGGAGGGGACATTGATCACGGAGGGCTTCTACATCAACTCCATGGCCCCTCCGATGACGTGTGCGTAGTTTACTTCAGACCTTCGGGTCCATAGCTAGTAGCTAGATGACTTCTTCTCTCTCTTTGGATCTCAATACAAAGTTCTCCTCGATTCTCTTGGAGATCTATCTGATGTAACTCTTATTTTTGCGGTGTGTTTGTCGAGATCCGATGAATTGTTGGTTTATGATCCAGATTATCTATGAACAATATTTGAATCTTCTCTGAATTCTTTTATGTATGATTGGTTTATCTTTGCAAGTCTCTTCGAACTATCAGTTTGGTTTGGCCTACTAGATTGAAATTTCTTGCAATGGGAGAAGTGCTTAGCTTTGGGTTCAGTCTTGCGGTGCTCGACCCCAGTGACAGAAAGGGAAACGACACGTATTGTATTGTTGCCCTCGAGGATAAAAAGATGGGGTTTATACCATATTGCATGAGTTTATACCTCTACATCATGTCATCTTGCTTAAGGCGTTACTCTGTTCTTATGAACTTAATACTCTAGATGCATGCTGGATAGCGGTCGATGTGTGGAGTAATAGTAGTAGATGCAGGCAGGAGTCGGTCTACTTATTGCAGACATGATGCCTATATACATGATCATACCTAGATATTCTCATAATTATTCGCTTTTCTATCAATTGCTTGACATTAATTTGTTCACCCACCGTAATACTTATGCTATCTTGAGAGAAGCCACTAGTGAAACCTATGGCCCCCGGGTCTATTTTCCATCATACACGTTTCCAATCTATTTTATTTTGCAATCTTTACTTTCAATCTATATCATAAAAATACCAAAAATACTTATCTTATTATTATCATCTCTATCAGATATCACTCTTGCAAGTGGCTGTGAAGGGATTGACAACCCCTTTATCGCGTTGGTTGCGAGGTTCTTATTTGTTTGTGTAGGTACGAGGTGACTCGCGCGTGGTCTCCTACTGGATTGATACCTTGGTTCTCAAAAACTGAGGGAAATACTTACACTGCTTTAGTGCACCACCCTTTCCTCTTCAAGGGAAAACCAACACAGTGCTCAAGAGGTAGCAAGAAGGATTTCTGGCGTCGTTGCCGGGGAGATCTACACCAAGTCAATACATACCAAGTACCCATCACAACTCTTATCCTTCGCATTACATTATTTGCCATTTGCCTCTCATTTTCCTATCCCCCACTTCACCCTTGCCATTTTATTCGCCCTCTCTTTTCCGTTCGCCTCTTTTTCGTTTACCTCTTTTGCCTGTTTCTTGTTTGCTTGTGTGTTGGGTTGCTCGATTGTCACGATGGCTCAAGATAATACTAAATTTTGTGACTTTGCCAATACCAACAATAATGATTTTATTAGCACTCCGATTGCTCCTCTTACTGATGCTGAATCTCGTGAAATTAATACTGCTTTGCTGAATCTTGTCATGAAAGATCTGTTTTCTGGCCTTCCTAGTGAAGATGCCGCTACCCATCTAATTTTTTTTGTTGATTTGTGTGATATGCAAAAGAATAAAGATGTGGACAACAATATTGTTAAACTTAAGCTATTTCCGTTTTCGCTTAGAGATCGTGCTAAAGCTTGGTTTTCGTCTTTGCCTAAAAATAGTATTGATTCATGGAATAAGTGCAAATATGCTTTTATCTCTAAGTATTTTCCTCCCGCTAAGATCATCTCTCTTAGAAACGATATTATGAATTTTAAGCAACTTGATCATGAACATGTTGCACAATCTTGGGAGAAGATGAAATTAATGATACGTAATCGCCGTACACATGGTTTGAATTTATGGATGATTATACAAAATTTTTACGCCGGATTGAATTTTGCTTCTAGAAATCTTTTAGATTCGGCCGCGAGAGGCACTTTTATGGAAATCACTTTAGGAGAAGCTACCAAACTCCTAGATAATATTATGGTTAATTATTCTCAATGGCACTGAGGGAGTCCTGGATTAGGGGGTATCCAGACAGCCGGACTATATCCTTTGGCCGGACTGTTGGACTATGAAGATACAAGATTGAAGACTTCGTCCCGTGTCCGGATGGGACTCTCCTTGGCCTGGAAGGCAAGCTTGGCAATACGGATATGTAGATCTCCTTCCTTGTAACCAACTTTGTGTAACCCTATCCCCCTCCGGTGTCTATATAAACCGGAGGGTTTTAGTCCATAGGACAACATACAATCATACCATAGGCTAGCTTCTAGGGTTTAGCCTCTCTGATCTCGTGGTAGATCAACTCTTGTACTACTCATATTATCAAGAATAATCAAGTAGGACATAGGGTTTTACCTCCATCAAGAGGGCCCAAACCTGGGTAAAACATCGTGTCCCCTGCCTCCTGTTACCATCCGCCTTAGACGCACAGTTCGGGACCCCCTACCCGAGATCCGCCGGTTTTGACACCGACATTGGTGCTTTCATTGAGAGTTCCCCTGTGTCGTCATCATTAGGCTTGATGGCTCCTTCGATCATCGATAGCGATGCAGTCCAGGGTGAGACTTTTCTCCCCGGACAGATCTTTGTATTCGGCGGCTTCGCACTGCGGGCCAACTCGCTTGGCCATCTGGAGCAGATCGAGAGTTACGCCCCTGGCCACCAGGTCAGGTTTGGAAGCTTAAATTACACGGCCGACATCCGCGGAGACTTGATCTTCGACGGATTCGAGCCCCTGCCGAGTACGCCGCACGATCACGATGAGCATGATTTAGCTCTACCATCAGACAGTGTGCAGGAGATCGCACCAGCAACCGCTCCGACCCTCAATTCGGAGCCGATTGCGCCATCCACGAACGGGGGGATAGACCCCTCCACGGAGGCCGCATTCTCAGCGGCGATCGAGCCGAGTATCGATCTTACCCTTCACGAGAGCCGTGACGCCAAATTTTCGGATTCTTCCCCGGCCACGGACTCCGAACCGCCTGCGCCCGCGCCTATCGAATCTGATTGGGCGCCGATCATGGAGTTCATCTCCGCGGATATCTTTTGGCACTCGCCCTTCGGCGACATGCTGAACTCATTAAGGTCTCTCTCCCTGTCAGGAGACTCCTGGCCGAACCATGTTCGGCAGGACTGGGATGCGGATGACGAAGAAATTCGCCGCCCACCCACCACCCACTTAGTAGCCACTGTCGATAATTTGACCGACATGCTCGACTTCGACTCCGAAGACATCGACGGTATGGACGACGATGCGGGAGACGAAGAGGAACCACTGCCCACAGGGCACTGGACAGCCACCTCATCATATGATATATACATGGTGGACACACCCAAAGAAGGCAATGGCGACGGGACAACGGAGGATAACCCCTCCAAGAAGCAACCCAAGCGTCGACGTCAGCGGCGCCGCTCTAAGTCTCGCCAAAGCAAAAGCGGTGACACCAGCACAGGAGATAATAGCACTCCGGACAGTGCTGAAGACGACAACAATCCCCTCCAGCAAGATTTAGAGCAGGAGGATGGAGAAGCCAGCCCTCCCGAGAGAGCGGCAGATGGAGAGGCGGAGGATGATAATTACATGCCTCCCTCCGAAGACGAGGCAAGCCTCGACGATGATGAATTTGTCGTGCCGGAGGATCCCACCGAACAAGAGCGCTTCAAGCGCCGGCTTATAGCCACGGCAAATAGCCTTAAGAAAAAGCAGCAGCAGCTTCAAGCTGATCGAGATTTGCTAGCTGACAGATGGACTGAAGTCCTTGCGGCCGAGGAATATGAACTCGAACGCCCCTCCAAGAGTTACCCAAAGCGCAAGTTGCTACCCCGACTTGAGGAGGAAGCATTAAAACCTACATCTCCAGCATATGACACGGCTTATCTGCCACCTCGAGGCCGCGACAGAGATGCATTTCAGCCAAAAACTCAGCCCGCACCTCGACGCCACTCAAATAAAAATGACAAGGCATGGGGAAACACGCTAGACCTGCGAGACGTTTTGGAGGACAAAGCAAAACATGCAAGATCGATCTACGGATCACGAGGGCGCACCAATACGCGAGACAATAACCGTCACGCCGTATACAGTAGAAGTAAATCCGGCCGGGCTGAACACAGCGGACAAGACTCATTCGAGCTACATCACGACATAGCCCACTACAGAGGCGCCGCACACCCCATATGCTTCACAGACGAAGTAATGGATCGCCAAATCCCAGAGGGTTTCAAACCCGTAAATATCGAATCATACGACAGCACAACAGATCCGGCGGTATGGGTCGAGGACTTCCTCCTGCACATCCACATGGCCCGTGGTGACGATCTACACGCCATCAAATACCTCCCACTCAAGCTCAAAGGACCAGCTCGGCATTGGCTCAACAGCCTGCCAGCAAAATCCATCGGCTGTTGGGAAGATCTGGAAGCCGCATTCCTCGACAACTTCCAGGGCACTTATGTGCGACCACTAGATGCCGATGACTTGAGCCACATAATTCAGCAGCCAGAGGAATCGGCCAGGCAATTCTGGACACGGTTCCTGACAAAGAAAAATCAAATCGTCGACTGTCCGAATGCAGAGGCCCTAGCAACTTTTAAGCACAACATCCGCGACGAGTGGCTCGCCCGGCACCTTGGCCAGGAAAAGCCGAAATCTATGGCAGCCCTCACGACACTCATGACCCGCTTTTGCGCAGGAGAAGACAACTGGCTAGCTCGTAGCAATAATATATCAAAGAACCATGGTACTTCGGATACCAAGGATGGCAATGGTAGGTCACGTTGCAACAAACACAAGCGCCGCATCAACAACGACAATACCGAGGATATGGTAGTCAATGCCGGATTCAGAGGCTCTAAACCCGGTCAGCGGAAAAATCCATTCAAAAGAAGCACTCCGGGCCCGTCCAGTTTGGACCGAATACTCGATCGCTCGTGCCAAATACATGGCACCCCCGACAAGCCAGCCAACCACACCAACAGGGAATATTGGGTGTTCAAGCAGGCCGGCAAGTTAAATGCCGAAAACAAAGATAAGGGGTCACATAGAGATGACGAGGAGGAGCCCCGGCAGCCGAACACCGGAGGACAGAAGAGGTTCCCCTCACAAGTGCGGACGGTGAACATGATATACGCAACCCACATCCCCAAGAGGGAGCGGAAGCGTGCGTTAAGAGATGTATATGCATTGGATCCAGTTGCCCCAAAGTTCAACCCATGGTCCTCCTGTCCGATCACCTCCGATCGCAGGGACCATCCCACTAGTATCCGTCATGGCGGATTCGCCGCACTGGTCCTAGACCCAATCATCGACGGATTTCACCTCACTCGAGTCCTTATGGACGGCGGCAGCAGCCTGAACCTGCTTTATCAGTACACCATGCGCAAAATGGGTATAGACCCCTCAAGGATCAAACCCACAAAAACGACCTTCAAAGGCGTCATACCAGGTGTAGAGTCCCATTGCACAGGCTTAGTCACACTGGAAGTGGTCTTCGGATCCCCGGATAACTTCCGGAGCGAGGAGTTAATCTTCGATATAGTCCCGTTCCGCAGTGGCTATCATGCACTGCTCGGGCGAACCACATTTGCGAGATTCAACGCGGTACCGCACTATGCATATCTCAAGCTCAAGATGCCAGGACCTCGGGGGGTCATCACAGTCAATGGAAACACAGAGCGCTCTCTCCGCATGGAGGAGCACATTGCGGCCCTCGCAGCAGAAGCGCAAAGCAGCCACTTAAGGCAATCCACCAGTTCGGCAATTAAAGACTCGGACACCTTCAAGCGCGCCTGGAGTAATCGGCAACAAGACCGCCTGGCACGTTCCAAGCTCGCATAGCAATGCGGCCCCCACCCCAATCCTAGCCAAACGGCGAAATCTGTGCCACGCGTACATAATTACGCATTGAAAATATCATGGGCACAGGTGGGGAGGGGGGCACGACTACGACACGCCCCAAGACGCGGCTCAACTGCACTAGGGGCTTCCCGCTTTGTTATTTTTCTCTCTTTTAGGACTTTAATCTCTGGAAGCCCCGCCCAACAGTACGTTTGCCGCACACACGATGCAACAACCAAGGAGGCAGAAAGCAACGTCGCACCACGGAACTACCAGGTGGTCTCTGACAACGAGTGAAATAGTTGCTTCAAATACCATTCCTCAGGTTGCCCTGGAAGGGGACATGTCAAATAGTCCTACTTTTTGCTTATCGCACTACTTGTATCATTCTGCTTCGACGCACCTTTTTGAATAAACAATGCATAGCACTAGACTATTATCGCATTCTCTATTCTTCTTTTTTACACACACACACACATATATATATGTTCATTCATGACATTCAGCACCCGTACACTCTGGTACGGCCAATACGCCAGGGGCTTAAGCGTACCCCATAATACGGCGTGAGAAGTCCGAACACTTTCGACAGTGCGGCACCCCGAACTTATAGCATTATATGCATCAGCTCCGAATCATGTCTTGGGGTCAATAGTTGGGTTTGCCCGACTCCCATGTTTTGGTACCTTACATTCCGCTATATCGGCTAAGGTAGCACTGGGAGAACTACTGCGATTGTGCCCCGCTTCATCTGGGCAAGCACCTCAGTAGAGAAAGCTAAAACTGACTGTCATGATAAGGCGAGAGCTGGTCGCTATTCGAGAGGTCTCGAGTCCGTAAAGACTTATGCCGCTTAGAGCGAGGAGTCGGCTTTGTCCGGCTTAAGGCGTGTATAGCGCCCCGAATTCAGCCTTCCGGATACTAGGGGCTTCGCCAAAATTTAAAATTGTAGACTTCTATGGCTAAGTGAGAGTGATAAAGCATTATAGTCCGATTGCCTTGTTCGTTGTGCTGAGCACCTCCCTCGAAGGACCCAACAATGGGAAAAAGAGTGCTCAGGTTTATCCCGAACACCCCAGCACTCGTGGCATGGGGGCAGAAGCCGACGACTGGCCATCTCTCAGATTTGATAAACAGCCGCACAGAAGGTAATATTTTAAATTCGAACAAGCGTTGCATAGCGCACATGAACAAGTTTTCATAATACAGGATCACACGAGCAAGTTCATTCAAAAATTACATCCTTCGCACACTCGTCCGCCACAAGACGGGCACCCTTCAGGACACCCTCATAATACATTTCGGGGTGGCGATACTCCTTGCCCTGTGGCGGCCCCTCCTTCACCACCTTCTCGGCGTCCATCTTGGCCCAGTGCACCTTCGCACGGGCAAAAGCCCGGCATGCACCTTCGATGCAGACAGACCGCTTTATGACTTCCAGCCGTGGGCAGGCATCCACAAGCCACCTCACCAGGCCGAAGTAGCTATTGGGAAGGGAGTCGCCAGGCCACATCCGGACTATAAGGCCCCTCATGGACGGTTCGGCCGCCTTGTGCAGGTTGACCAGTTGCTTCAGCTGGTCGTAGGCATTGGGTGTTCGGCCCTAGTATAGTGAGACCAGAACAACTTCTCCGTTGAGCTTCCCTCCTCGGCCTGGTAATACTTTGCGGCATCCGACACGCTGCAGGGCAAATCTGCGAATGCTCCTGGAGAGCTCCGGACTCGGGTAAGTAACAAGTAATTTACTTTCACATGCTTGCTTTGCATATTGAATGCCTTACCCGCCGCTATCTTCCTCATCACCTCAATCTCCTGGAGGGCCTTTTGGGCTTCAGCCTTGGCACGCTTTGTGCTCCCGAGGGCCGCGGCAAGCTCGGACTCTCGCTTCTTCGAGTCAAGCTCCAAAGCCTCATGCTTCTTCACGAGAGCCTGGAGCTCTTGCTGCACTTCGCCCACCCGTGCCTCTTGTTTCTCCCGCTCGGTGCGCTCCTTGGCCGCTTTGTTTTCGGCCTCGGACAACGCTTGCTTTAGGGTCGCCACTTCGGTCGTGGCCCCTGGCACATCCATGATGATCCTATCATTTTGCAACTGCATTATATATATATACATATATATATACATCCCAGCTATTCTGCAACCCATTCCTGAATAAGCTATTCAGGAACACTTCCTAACTGTGCGAGAACAAACATATAACTGTGCGACCTATACTAGTTAACTGCCGGGCGGACTTTTTCTGACACTATTTTTTGCATTGTTTTTTGGTCGTAATTATTGAACCGTTCATCGGAATGATGCAAATGATACACCATTGGATAGCTATTGAAAAGGAGCAAAAAAATCATGTTGATCATTTTCCCAAAGTCAATTCGGTTTTTAAACAAAATTCAAAAAACTAGAAATCCATCAAACAAGTTTTCAATGTTTTTGTGAAAGAAGTTTCAAATCATTTGTCGGAATGTTGCATATGATATGCCGTTGGAAAGCTATGGATTATCCCAAACTTTGATATATAGAACTTGTTTTCAGATTCGTTACGGTTTAAGAGCGGTTTTAAAAAACTAACGTCATTTTCATCATTTTTTGCCTGAACTGCTACAGTACACGCTAACTGCCCGGCCAGAATAGCTAACTAACATATGATGATCAAGCTAACTACCTGAAGAAACTTATTTTTTTTCGTTTCCTGGTTTTTCCCGGATGAAGCTAACTGCCGGCATTGAAATAGCTAACTGTCGGGGATTGTGGCAGCTAACTTCTAGTTAACTGCCGGACTAGAGGTACTATTTTTTTTCTTTTACATTTTGTCCCGGGTCGAGCTAACTGATGAACACCCTAACTGCTTGACCGTAATAGTTAACTGCCCTATCCTGAGCAAGGTAACTGCCGGACTGAAGAAACTAATTTTTCTTTTGTTCTTTTTTTCCGGGGTCAAGTTAACTGCCCGGCCTGAAATAGTTAACTACCGGGGATTGCGACAGTTAACATCAAGTTAACTGCCAGACTAAAGCCACTATTTTTTTCTTTTACATTTTTTTTCTTGGGTCGAATTAAGTACCGGGCCTGAAATAGCTAACTGCCTGGGGCTGCGGCAGTTAACACCAAGTTAATTGCCGGGAGCAAAGACACTAAAAAAACATTTCGTTTTTTCTTGTCGGGGTCACGCTAACTGTAATGAATGCCGAAGTTAACTACCACACCGGCCGATGTTAACTGCCACTGTGGACAATTTTTTTAAATGGCCAAACTTTTTTTTTCATATTTTGTAATTGCCTGGGGTTGCAGCTGTTAACACCAAGTTAATTGCTGGGAGCAAAGACACTAAAAAAATATTTCTTTCCTTCTTTTTGAGTTCACACTAACTGTCATGAACGCCGAAGTTAACTGCCACTATGGACGATCTTTTAAATGGCCAAACTTTATTCATATTTTGTAATTGCCTGGGGCTGCGGCAGTTAACACCAAGTTAATTGCTGGGAGCGAAGACACTAAAAAAATATTTCTTTCTTTCTTTCGAGGTCACGCTAACTGTCATGAACGCCGAAGTTAACTACCACGTCGGCCGATGTTAACTGCCACTGTGGACGATTTTTTTAAATGGCCAAACTTGTTTCATATTTTGTAATTCATTTTTTTGCCGGGGGTCACCATAACTGCAATGAATATCGTGGTTACCTGCCACGCCGGTCGAAGTTAACTGCTACCTTCGCTCGCAGCCAGAATGAACATGAGATTTAAAAAAAGGAAGAAAAGATGTGCAGCTAACTTGCATCCTAATCAGAAGAAAAGTCACATGAGGAAGGAAAGAATGGAAGAAAAACAACCAAATGGAAGAAAATCACACGCGGCAGTCCACGCCTTGCCAGATGCAATGCAACCTGTGAGACAACAACCAACGGGGGGTTAAGCAGGCATAATAAATTCATTGCGGCATTCAGCAAAGGTTAAATTCATCAACAGCTACGACAACCGACATGGCCCGGAATTGGCAACCAGTAAGCCAAGTGCATGCCATCAATCTGAAACGTCGATAGACAGTCGCTCGCACTGACGAATAGAAACAGGGTCACGCCCGGGAACAACACAGGGGAAAGGAAGTACAAGACCTTGGATTGGGCGAGCCGGAGGGCCACGACGGACGCCGGACCTGCTGCCGGCGACTTATCCAGCCCCGGGAAAGAATCGCTCTCATTGCTCGGAGGCGAGACGATGCCTCTCCCTCCCTCTCTCTCTCTGCTTTTCCCTGAAGATTATAGATCGACTATACGCGGACGCAGTATATAACTGCATCCATGGATCACATGAGATTTTGTCGGAGTCGGAGGAGAGTAGCAATCGAAGCCGCCAAGAACTGTCGGGAACTGAACACGCAGGTTTCCGGCCGGAGCCGGACTGGATTCCGAGAAGGATTATTGAGCCAAATCAACTACAGCTCCACCACCAAATTAGGCCCCCACCCGGATTCCAGCGATGGGCTTCGATTTGAAATGAACATTGCAGCAAGTATGTGGGGGATGAAAGTGGTCGAGCCGGAGTTCACCTTGTTCGGGCCTCACCGCGCCGCCTCCCCCAAATCGGCGGTGGCCGAATCTGGGATGGTCCGGCCGGGCGGCGGCTCCTTGCCGTTGGCGAACAGTGCCCCCGTCGCTCATCACCCCTGCTCTCCGCCGGACCGGCTGCGGGCAGGGACCTCGTCTCATGCGCATGGCGGGCTCGAGGAGGAGGAGGATGGCGCTGGGTGTACACGCGCTGGTTCCAGCTTCTGTTTTTTAGAAGGGTAGGTTGTGGTGCGCCGGCGAGATGGGTAGGTTGTGGCGCGCCGACGAGGTAGGTGGTTGTGGCGCACCGGCGAGGGGGTCCAGATCGTGGGGAGAAGATGGTGCTTCGGGCATGGGTTGTGCGAGTAGTTAGCTGGCTCTGGTAGAAACATGTAGGAGTAGGAGGTGGTTTCTAAATAACCTTATTTAGGAACTCTAGAGGGGGGTTTCTAAATAGACCCACCCTATATATATTTTAAATACTTACCTCAAAGCCTGTTAAAAGTCTGGCACAGGCTTCAGTCAGTCCGCTCTTGGCGGACTGAACCTTCTTAATCACCGCACTCATAATAGTGCGGTGCTCTTCATCGATGGAAGCGCCGCGAAGCGCTCCCAGCAGGTTGTCCGGTGCCTCTGGATGCATTACTTACCTTTGTTCTCCTCGAGCTGCCTCTTGGCAAGACCGAGCTCTTTCTCGGACCGCTCGAGGTTCTGCTTCAGTGCAGCGACCTCCGCAGTCAGTACGACAAAGGTCAGCAGCAAAGCCTGCATACGCATATAGACATACTTATATTAGACTCCTGCAGATATTATTTGATACTCTATTCGGCTTTTCTTTGTGAACACCAAACAGAGCATCAGGGGCTACTGTCTATGCGGTAATATTTTCCTATATTTTAAATACTTACCTCAAAGCCTATATATATAGACAAGGCATTACTTACCTTTGTTCTCCTCGAGCTGCCTCTTGGCAAGACCGAGCTCTTTCACGGACCGCTCGAGGTTCTGCTTCAGTGCAGCGACCTCCGCAGTCAGTATGACAAAGGTCAGCAGCGAAGCCTGCATACACATATAGACATACTTATATTAGACTCCTGCAGATATTATTTGATCCTCTATTCGGCTTTTCTTTGTGAACACCAAACAGAGCATCAGGGGCTACTGTCTATGCGGTAATATTTTCCTATATTTTAAATACTTACCTCAAAGCCTGTTAAAAGGCTGGCACAGGCTTCAGTCAGTCCGCTCTTGGCAGACTGAACCTTCTTAATCACCGCACTCATAATAGTGCGGTGCTCTTCGTCGATGGAAGCGCCGCGAAGCGCTCCCAGCAGGTTGTCCGGTGCCTCTGGATGGACAGAGGTCACCGGCACGGGCGGCTTGCCCCTCTTGGAAGGGGGCCGCCTGCCGGAGTCCGAAACCACTGGAGGTTCCGGCGCGGTGTTCGGCTGGGGGCCGAACTTGGAGCCCTTGGGAGTCTTGCTCCCTTCGCGCCTGGAGTCCGGAAGTTCGCCTTGAGGCGCCTCCGGGACTACCTCCCCCCGGCTCGGTGCCCCTTGAGACAATACCTCGGCATTGTCTGTAGGGCAAGGAGAGGAGGCGGTTGGAAGTGTATCACTATTCATATCCGACGAGTCCAAGGAACCATGCGTCGAGGATACGTCAATACGGGCTCGGGGCGGACTGCATAATCATATTCGACGTTAGGAGAAGCAGTGCAACAAAAGTATGCTATGAGTTACTCTAGTATCCGAATACTTACAACTTCGCCAGGGGCTTGGCCCTGAGCAGCCACTCGTCTTCGCCGTCGGCGGCGGTGGTGGAGCAGTCCGGAAGGAGAGTCCTTTCCTTCTTGGACCCTTCGGCCTCCCCGGTTGGGGTGGCCTTCCTTTTCTTGTCTCCCCCGACTGGAGGGGAGAATCTTCATCTTCCTTCTCCTCGTTTTCACGGGAGGAGTGCATCTCGGAGTTATCAGATGATGTGTCCGATACCACCTGGCGCCGGGAACTCTTTTGGGTTCCCGTGGCCTTCTTCTTGGTCTTCTCCGGCACCTCATAAGGAGCCAGAGTCTGCATCTCTGTCAGGAGAGCGTCTGCAGGGTCTTCGGGCAGGGGGCCGGATAGTTAATCTGCTCCGGAGCCTCCACCCAGTCCTGTCAAAGGCATGGGAGCTCAGACCCCGCACATGGTTAAGCTATGGGAAATAAATACCCTACCAGATGTACATAACTTACCGGATTCGCAGGGCGCTTCGCGCTTAGCCCGCGGTCCTCGGTAAGAGAAGGGGGGACCTCGGCGCCCTTGAACAGCACCTTCCAGACGTCCTTATGCGTCGTGTCGAAGAGCTCGTGTAGAGTCTGGTGCTGGGCCGGGTCAAACTCCCATAAGTTGAAAGCCCGTTGTTGACACGGGAGGATCCAGCGGAAGAGCATGACCTGGACTATGTTGACAAGCTTAAGTTTCTTGCTTATCATGTTCCAGATACACTTTTGGAGTCCGTCCAGCTCCACCGATGAGCCCCAGGACAGGCCCTTCTCCTTCCAGGAAGTGAGCCGCGTGGGGATTCCGAATCTAAACTCGGGGGCCGCCACCCAGTTGGTGTCGCGCGGCTCGGTGATGTAGAACCACCCCGATTGCCACCCCTTTATGGTCTCCACGAAGGAGCCCTCGAGCCATGTAACGTTGGGCATTTTGCCCACCATGGCTCCATCGCATTCCGCTTGTTGGCCACCAACCACCTTCGGCTTGATATTGAAGGTCTTCAGCCATAGGCCGAAGTGGGGCCGGATGCGGAGGAAGGCCTCGCACACGACGATGAACGCCGAGATGTTGAGGATGAAATTCGGGGCCATTTCATGAAAGTCCAGCCCATAATAGAACATAAGGCCGCGGACGAATGGATGGAGGGGAAACCCCAGTCCACGGACGATGTGGGGGAGGAAAACCACCCTTTCGTGAGGTTCTGGGGTAGGGACAATCTGCCCCGCGGCTGGCAGCTGGTGCGCGATATCTGCGGCTAAGTATCCGGCCTCACGTAGTTTTTTGATGTGTCCCTCCGTGACGGAGGAGACCATCGACTTGCCTCCCGCTCCGGACATGTTCGAGGAGAGTTGAGGAGAAGGATGTGGACTTGGGCGCGGGAGCTCGAGTGCGCGAAAATGGATGAGCAAGGAGGAAGAAGGCGTGGGTAGAAAAAGGTGGAACCTTATCCCTTTATAAGGGCGGACGAAACTATGCGCCCCCACCAACCTGGTAAAACTCGCTTATCCCCCAAGCACCGTAATTGATGGCGCGGTTGGGTTACCCACGTCCGTATTGATGGGAATCCCGTAATAAGGGGACACGATCTCTGCTTCGACAAGACGTGCCAAGGAAACCGCCTCGCAAAACACACTGAGATAGGTTATGAGAAACGATTCGAATAAAGACCTGGCTGTGGTGTGATGCCACGCTATAGGGTACGTCAGCAGATCAGGTTTATGGAAATATTATTCTCTCTACGGTGGTATGTGGAACTTATTTTGCAGAGCCGGACATGATTCTCTTGTTCAAAATCTTCTATGAAGTATTCGGAGGAGGAACCCGCCTTGCAATGCTGAAGACAATCTGCGTGCCGGACTCATCATCATTGAAGCCTGGTTCAAGGGCTACTGAGGGAGTCCTGGATTAGGGGGTATCTGGACGGTCGGACTATATCCTTTGGCCGGACTTTTGGACTATGAAGATACAAGATTGAAGACTTCATCCCGTGTCTGGATGGGACTCTCCTTGGCATGGAAGGCAAGCTTGGCAATACGGATATGTAGATCTCCTTCCTTGTAACCGACTCTGTGTAACCCTAGCCCCCTCCGGTGTCTATATAAACCGGAGGGTTTTAGTCCATAGGACAACATACAATCATACCATAGGCTAGCTTCTAGGGTTTAGCCTCTCTGATCTCGTGGTAGGTCAACTCTTGTACTACTCATATTATCAAGAATAGTCAAGTAGGACATAGGGTTTTACCTCCATCAAGAGGGCCCGAACCTGGGTAAAACATTGTGTCCCCTGCCTCCTGTTACCATCCGCCTTAGACGCACAGTTCGAGACCCCCTATCCGAGATCCGCCGGTTTTGACACCGACAAGCACACTGAAAGATCTACTAGTAAAAAGGTGCATGCAATTGAAGAGATTAATGTTTTGAGTGGAAAGATGGATGAACTTATGAAATTGTTTGCTAAAGAGTGCTCCTACTGATCCTAATGATATGCCTTTGTCTACTTTGATTGAGAATAATAATAAATCTATGGATGTGAATTTTGTTGGTAGGAACAATTTTGGTAATAACGCGTATAGAGGTAATTTTAATTTTAGGCCGTTTCCTAGTAATTCCTCTAATAATTATGGTAATTCCTACAACAATTCTTATGGAAATTATAATAAGATGCCCTTTGATTTTGAATCTAGTATTAAAGAATTTATTACTTCGCAAAAGAGTTTCAATGCTTTGATTGAAGAAAAATTGCTTAAGATTGATGAGTTGGCTAGGAACGTGGATATAATTTCTATTGATGTTGATTCTTTGAAACTTAGATCTATTCCACCTAAGCATGATATCAATGAGTCTCTCAAAGCCATGAGAATTTCCATTGATGAGTGCAAAGAAAGAACCGCTAGGATGCGTGCTAAGAAAGATTGCTTTGTGAAAGCGTGTTCTTCTAGTTTTCGTGACAATAAAGATGAAGACCTAAAAGTAATTGATGTGTCCCCTATTAAATCCTTGTTTGCAATATGAATCTTGATAATGATGGGACTGGAGATGAGTCAACTTTAGTTAGAAGGCGTCCCAAAAATTCGGAGTTTTTAGATCTTGATGCAAAAATTGATAAAAGTGGGATTGAAGTGGTCAAAACTTTAGATAGCAATGAACCCACTATCTTGGATTTCAAGGAATTTAATTATGATAATTGCTCTTTGATAGATTGTATTTCCTTGTTGCAATCCGTGCTAAATTCTCCTCATGCTTATAGTCAAAATAAAGTTTTTACTAAACATATCGTTGATGCTTTGATGCAATCTTATGAAGAAAAACTTGAGTTGGAAGTTTCTATCCCTAGAAAACTTTATGATGAATGGGAACTTATAATTAAAATTAAAATTAAAGATCATGAATGCTATGCTTTGTGTGATTTGGGTGCTAGTGTTTCCACTATTCCAAAAACTTTGTCGATTTGCTAGGTTTCCGTGAATTTGGTGATTGCTCTCTAAACTTGCACCTTGCGGATTTCACCATTAAGAAACCTATGGGAAATATTAATGATGTTCTTATTGTTGAAAATAGGAACTATGTGCCCATATATTTCATGGTTCTTGATATAGATTGCAATCCTTTATGTCCTATTATTCTTGGTAGACCTTTTCTTAGAACGATTGGTGCAATTATTGATATGAAGGAAGGAAATATTAGATTCCAATTTCCATTAAGGAAGGGTATGGAACACTTTCCTAGAAATAAAGTTAAATTACATTATTAATCTATTATGAGAGCCACTTATGGATTGCACACCAAAGATGGCAATACCTAGATCTATCTTCGCTTTTATGCCTAGCTAGGGGCGCTAAATGATAGCGCTTGTTGGGAGGCAACCCAATTTTATTTGTATTCCTTGCTTTTTGATCCTGTATAGTAATAAATAATTTATCTAGCCTATTTTTTGGTTGTGTTTTTTGTGTTTAATTAGTGTTTGTGCCAAGTAGAACTGCTGGGAAGACTTGGGAAAGTCTTTTTGATCCTGCTGTAAAAAACAGAAACTTTAGCGCTCGCGAGAATTGCTGCCATTTTTTACTGGAGAGTTCTATTTGGTTAATTCTTTTTGAAGATGATTAATAGATAAATTACTCACGTCCAGCAATTTAGTTTATAATTTTTTGGGTTCTAGAAGTGTTCTAAACGTACATTTTACTACAGACCGTTCTGTTTTTGACAGATTCTGTTTTTCGTGTGCTGTTTGCTTATTTTGATGAATCTATGGCTAGTAATAGAGTTTGTGAACCATATAAAAGTTGGAATACAGTAGGTTTAACACCAATATAAATCAAGAATGAGTTCATCACAGTAACTTGAAGTGGTGGTTTGTTTTCTTTTACTAACGGAGCTCACGAAGATTTTCTTTTAAGTTTTGTGTTGTGAAGTTTTCAAGTTTTGGGTAAGGATTTGATGGATTATGGAATAAGGAGTGGCAAGAGCCTAAGCTTGGGGATGCCCAAGGCACCCCAAGGTAAAATCCAAGGACAATAAAAAGCCTAAGCTTGGGGATGCCTCGGAAGGCATCCCCTCTTTCGTCTTCATCAATCGGTAACTTTATGGAGCTATATTTTTATTCGCCACATGATATGTGTTTTGCTTGGAGTGTCTTGTATGATTTGAGTCTTTGCATTATATTTTACCACAATCATCCTTGCTGTACACACCTTTTGGGAGAGACACACATGAATTGGAATTTATTAGAATACTCTATGTGCTTCACTTATATCTTTTGAGCTATATAGTTTTTTGCTCTAGTGCTTCGCTTATATATTTTAGAGCACGGTGGTGGTTTTATTTTATAGAAATAATTGATATCTCATGCTTCACTTATATCATTTTGAGAGTCCTTTAGAACAGAATGGTAATTCACTTTGGTTATAAATTTTAAATGCTAAGAGAAGTTGGATGCTTGATAGATTGTTTTGAGATATAAAGGTGGTAATATTAGAAGTGTGCTAGTTGAGTAATTGTGAAATTGATGAATACTTGTGTTGAAGTTGGCAAGTCCCGTAGCATGCACGTATGATAAACGTTATGTGGGAAATTTGAAGCATGGGGTGTTCTTTGATTGCTTTCCTTATGAGTGGCGGTTGGGGACGAGCGATGGTCTTTTCCTACCAATCTACCCCCCTAGGAGCATGCACGTAGTGCTTGGTTTTCATGACTTGTAGATTTTTGCAATAAGTATGTGAGTTCTTTATGACTAATGTTAAGTCCACGGATTATACGCACTCTCAACCTTCCACCATCGCTAGCCTCTTTGGTACCGTGCATTGCCCTTTCTCACCTTGAGAGTTGGTGCAAACTTCGCCGGTGCATCCAAACCCCGTGATATGATACGCTCTATCACACATAAGCCTCCTTATATCTTCCTCAAAACAGCCACCATACCTACATATTATGGCATTTCCATAGCCATTCCGAGATATATTGTCATGCAACTTTCCACCGTTCCATTTATTATGACACGCATCATCATTGTCATATTGCTTTGCATGATCATGTAGTTAACATCGTATTTGTGGCAAAGCCACCGTTCATAATTTTTTCATACATGTCACTCTTGATTCATCGCAATCCCGGTACACCGCCGGAGGCATTCACATAGAGTCATATTTTGTTCTAAGTATCGAGTTGTAATTCTTGATTTGCAAGAAAATAAAGGTGTGATGATCATCATTAGAGCATTGTCCCATGTGAGGAAAGGATGATAGAGACTATGATTCCCCCACAAGTCGGGATGAGACTCCATACGAAAAAAAGAAAAAAAAGAGAAGAGGCCAAAAGAAAAAAAGAAAGAAGGCCCAAATAAAAAAAATATAATAAATAAATGAGAGAAAAAGAGAGAAGGGACAATGTTACTATCCTTTTTCCACACTTGTGCTTCAAAGTAGCACCATGATCTTCATGATAGAGAGTCTCTTATTTTGTCACTTTCATATACTAGTGGGAATTTTTCATTATAGAACTTGGCTTGTATATTCCGATGACGGGCTTCCTCAAATGCCCTAGGTCTTCATGAGCAAGCGAGTTGTATGCACACCCACTTAGTTTCTTTGATGAGCTTTAATAGCTCTAGTGCATCCGTTGCATGGCAAGCCCTACTCACTCACATTGATATCTATTAATGGGCATCTCCATAGCCCATTTATAGCTCTAGTGCATCCGTTGCATGGCAATCCCTACTCCTTGCATTGACATCAATCGGTGGGCATCTCCATAGCCCATTGATTAGCCACGTCAATGTGAGACTTTCTCTTTTTTGTTTTCTCACACAACCTCAATCATTATATTCTATTCCACCCATAGTGTTATGTCCATGGCTCGTGCTCATATATTGCGTAAAAGTTGAAAGAGTTTGAAAAGGCTAAGTATGAAACAATTGCTTGGCTTGTCATCGGGGTTGTGCATGATGAGAGCA
The DNA here is from genome assembly GCF_003073215.2 of Triticum urartu. Classification (NCBI taxonomy): domain Eukaryota; kingdom Viridiplantae; phylum Streptophyta; class Magnoliopsida; order Poales; family Poaceae; genus Triticum; species Triticum urartu. The sequence continues at coordinate 404,916,262 of NC_053023.1, read as the reverse complement.
TTTTGTGTGACGAAAATGAAGCATGGACAAACTATATGATTTTGTAGGATAAGCTTTCTTTGGCTATGTTATTTTGATAAGACATAATTGCTTGGTTAGCATGCTTGAAGTATTATTATTTTTATGTCAACATTAAACTTTTATCTTGAATCTTTCGGATCTGAACATTCATGCCACAATAAAGAAAATTACATTGAAGAATATGCTAGAAAGCATTCCACATCAAAAATTCTGTTTTTTATCATTTACCTACTCGAGGACGAGCAGGAATTAAGCTTGGGGATGCTTGATACGTCTCCAACGTATCTATAATTTTTGATTGTTACATGCTATTATATATTATGTTTTGGATGCTTAATGGGCTTTATTATACACTTTTATATTATTTTTGGGACTAACCTATTAACCCAAGGCCCAGTGCAAATTGCTGTTTTTTTGCCTATTTCAGTGTTTTGCACAAAAGGAATATCAAACGGAGTCCAAACGGAATGAAACCTTCGGGAGCATGATTTTTGGAACAAACGCGATCCAGGGGACTTGGAGTGGACGTCAAGCAACCAACAAGGAGGCCACGATGCATGGGGCGTGCCCTCCCCCCTCGTGGCTCCACCGACATACTTCTTCCTCCTATATATGTTCATATACCCCGAAAACATCCAGGAGCACCACGAAACCCTATTTCCACTGCCGCAACCTTCTGTACCCAAGAGATCCCATCTTGGGGCCTTTTCCGGCGCTCCGCCGGAGGGGGCATCGATCACGGAGGGCTTCTACATCAACACCATAGCCCCTTCGATGATGTGTGAGTAGTTTACCTCAGACCTTCGGGTCCATAGTTATTAGCTAGATGGCTTCTTCTCTCTCTTTGGATCTCAATACAAAGTTCTCCTCGATCTTCTTGGAGATCTATTCGATGTTACTCTTTTTGTGTTGTGTTTGTCGAGATCCGATGAATTGTGGGTTTATGATCAAGATTATCTATGAACAATATTTGAATCTCCTCTGAATTCTTTTATGTATTATTTGTTATCTTTGCAAGTCTCTTCGAATTATCAGTTTGGTTTGGCCTACTAGATTGATCTTTCTTGCAATGGGAGAAGTGCTTAGCTTTGGGTTCAATCTTGCGTTGCTCGATCCCAGTGACAGGAAGGGAAACAACAGGTATTGTATTGTTTCCATCGAGGATAAAAAGATGGGGTTTGTATCATATTGCTTGAGTTTATCCCTCTACATCATGTCATCTTACCTAATGCGTTACTTTGTTCTTATGAACTTAATACTCTAGATGCATGCTGGATAGCGGTCGATGTGTGGAGTAATAGTAGTAGATGCAGGCAGGAGTCGGTCTACATGTCACGGACGTGATGCCTATATACATGATCATGCCTAGATATGTTTCTCATAATTATTTGCTTTTATATCAATTGCTCGACAGTAATTTGTTCACCCATCGTAATACTTATACTATATTGAGAGAAGCCACTAGTGAAATCTATGGCCCCGGGGTCTATTCTCCATTATATTAATCTTCCATCAATAAGCTATTTCTGGCACCGTTTATTTTGCAACCTTTACTTTTTATCTTTATCATAAAAATACCAAAATATTATCTTATCATCTCTATCAGATCTCACTCTCGTAAGTGACCATGAAGGGATTGACAACCCCTTTATAGCGTTCGTTGCGAGGTTCTTATTTGTTTGTGTAGGTACGAGGGACTTGCGTGTAGTCTCCTACTGGATTGATACCTTGATTCACAAAAACTGAGGGAAATACTTACGCTACTTTGCTGCATCACCCTTTCCCCTTCAAGGGAAACCAACGCAGTGCTCAAGAGGTAGCAGCCACTGATTCATGGGACGAGTACCTACGGATGTCTGATAGCACATGTAGAGATGCCATGGTCAATTTTGCAACTGCAGTGGTCGAGGTGTTCGGACCTCTGTACCTGAGAGAGAACCAACTGTGGCAGACACAGAGAGGCTCTTGGCAACCTCAGAAGCAAGAGGGTGGCCAAGTTTGTTTGAATCTCTTGACTGCATGCATTGGAAATGGAAGAACTATCCGAAGGCTTTACAAGGACAATATCAGGGTCATATTAAGAAGTCCACCATAATTCTTAAAGCAGTTGCATCACAAGATCTTTGGATTTTACATGCTTCCTTTGGCATGCATGAGCCTCACAATGACAACAATGTGCTGCATCGATTACCGTTGTTTGTGAAGCTGACTAAAGGAAATGCTCCTCCTTGCCACTATACTGTCAATGTATATGAGTACGACATGGCTTACTATCTGGTGGACGGCAACTATCCTCCGTGGGCTACCTTTTTCAGCACCATCTCTAACCCAGTTGGCCAGAAAAAGGCTCACTTTTCCCAAAGACAAGAAGCAGCTAAAAAGGATGTCGAGGGGGCTTTTGGAGTTATGTAGGCCCATTTTGTAGTTGTTCGTGGGCCTGCTAAACAATGGGATTCAGAGACCTTGCTGGAGGTGACGACATGTTGTGTGATCATGCACAACATGACCATCGAGGATGAGGGTGATGATGCTGCCACAGCTCTAGAATTTGAGAACATGGGTGATCCTATCCAACTTACAGACCAGAATCCGACCATATTTGAAGAACTTATTTAAATGCATCAACAAATTTGGCATCGACCAACTCACGAGCAGCTGAAGGAAGATCTAATTGAGCATCAGTGGGCGGTCAAAGGGGAAAAATATTGGTATATAATATTTGAACTTTTTTAATTTTGAACTATCGCTGCATGCGGCTATTTGAACATCTGTATACTTTGTATGCGGCTATTTGATCGTGCAAATTAAAAAAGGCGCCTGCTAGGCGCCATCCGGATGTCGCGGGGCAAACAACGGCCGCCTTCCTCACCGTTCAATTACCTCTAATCTAAGTGTTCCCAAGTCCCAACCATCAGATGCATCAACGCAAAGAAAGACACTCCTCGTCAACATCTTGTAGCGCGATGTCGTTCTTCTCTGTAGCACCGGCTCGTTGACCCGACTAGCAGCATGATGGTGCCGTCGGAGCACTGTCTCGCTGACTCTGCTGGCAGCACAATGGCGCTGCCAGAGCACCGGCTCGCAGCATGGCCATCGAAGCATCGGCTCGCAGCACGACCATCGTCGCAATACCGGCTCGCGGTATGGCCGTTGGAGCAGCATCGTCGCAGCAACCATCACAACATCACCGGAGCAGCCGCATTACCATCACAGTTGTAAACATGCCATCGCAGCAACTGTCACAGCATCACCGGAGAAGCCAGGCAACCGTCCACTGCCGAGCAGCCGACCTCCATCGCGCTCGCAGCAATCGACACTTCTGTAGCCCACTCGGCGCCAGCATAGTAGTGTCACCGCCTAGTCGTCACAACATCGCCGGAGAAGATGCACCTCCGGTGCAACATCACCAGAGAAGCCACACCGCTGTTGCTGCATCGCCGAGCAGTCGGGCCACCGTCATGCTTGTAGGAGCCGGCTCGCTGCCATCGCAGCAGCATCGTCGCAGCTAGGACGCCATCGTAGCATCCGTCGCAACATCGCCGAAGAAGTCGCGCCACGGTCGCAGCATGTCCGAGCAGTCCGTGCAGTCGTCGCGCTGGCAGCAGCCGACGTTGCTGCAGTGCTTCCAGCAGCGACATCTTGCATCATGGTGGCCCGACTTGCAACACTAGTCAAATTCGTCTTTCAACGCTGGCAAGCTTCCTTTGTACCAGCGTCCCCCCTAACCACAAGCACATGCAAGAAGACTGTAGGAACAATGGACGAAGCCGCCGCGTTGAAGCAGGAGCGCGGTGGCCAGAGCAGCTAGAGTTGCATAGCTCACAACATCGTCGGAGTCTAGTTTGTGGTGGCCGAGCTACCGGAGTTGAGGCAGAAAGCATGGATGAGATCCATAAGAGAGGTTGCAGGGGAGTGGAGTTCAACGGGATTAGGAGGAAGAAGAAGACGAATGAGTGGCTCAGGTGCGGCGGTGGAGATAAGGATGAGATGCAGTGCCTGGCCCACAGGACACGTGTCCGTCACACAAGACGGTTGTTGATTGGGCAGTCTACAGCCGGATGAAACTAATCGGTTTCCTTAAGAAAAATGAGGAATGCCGGATATACGGCTACGGTTGGATGACGGCCTCCTGCATCCGTGTTTGTGGACGGATGCATGAGGAAATTTGTGGGTTGTCATTGAAGATGCCCTAAAGAAGCAGGCACATCTGCTAACATTACCTTTGTTTACCATGTTATATGCAAAATAAAATTCTAGCATCATGATGCACGCAACACAAAATGACTTGCATTAATATAGCTAACAAATAAGAACACACGCGTCACGGGCTCGCCTTCAAATCCATAGCCACATCTCTTCGCGCTAAAACAAAAGACAACCTACATACACACATATGCTCTTTGACGGGCGCGGTCGCACGTCGCGCCTCCGCATGCTAGTATATAAGTATATTTAAGGAAAAAAACTAATGTCCACATGTGTGGTATCTTGCACATCGTCCACACGCTTCTTTTACCACTCATTTTGCCACATGTGAACAGATGACATCACCAGAATTTTTTTGGTTTTTAGCTTAAAAATGTTTTATCTCTTAATTAAAAAATTGAATTAAAAATCCGTTTTCACCATTAAATCCGCCTCGACGATATCTTCAAAACTATACTTTATGTTGATATGTTTCGACGATCCTCCCCCCCATCCCCCCAAAAGTTGTCATGATGTCTACACTGTACTTGCCATAGTGCTTAAACTAAACTTGCCATGTGGCAATTTCAGTTTGTAGAGCATGGCAATTTTAGTATTTTGATGATGGCAACTCCAATACTTTCATCATGAAAAATATATTTTGTACGAACATGGCAATTTTAAGTGCATGTATCATGGCAATTTTAGTTTATGGTTCATGGCAAGTCTTCTCAATTCTCCATTTTATAAATGTCAAAATTTACTTCTAAATGTAGGAAAAAATAGATGAAACATATCATGACAACTTCAGTGTAAACACCATGGCAATTCATGTGCAATAGACATGGCAACTTTTAACCAAAAAAATTCATCGAAATATATTGATATGAGATCTAATTTTGAAGATCTCGTCACGAGGGATTTAATGATGAAAACGGTTCTTCATTCGGATTTTTCATTTAAGAGATAAAATATTTTAAAAACTGAAAATCCCAAAAGATTCTCACATACATACATGTGTTGACATGACGCAGTCTGTTTGTTATAGGGCGTGTGGGTGGATTTCGCTCCCACCACACATGTGGGTGTTAGCGTTGTCCTATTTTTAAGAAAAGAAGACTTGGTATGTAAATACACCCGTGGTGATTGAACTTGCCGTGGATGTTCACTTTAGTGCCTGAACTTGAAAAATACGCCAAACTGGTTCTAAAACTTGGCACGAACATGCAAATACGGTGCTAATCCTGTCCGTAGACATAAAGTACGTCGACATGGCATCGTAAGATGGCTGACGTGGCACTGACATTGCAAGGGGCCCACTTGTAGCTATGAAATAGGATAACTTAGTAATCTATGACTTTATGATTAGTGGGCCCGCTTGTCAGTAATTAGGAAAATTAACATAAAAATGCCCTAGACGGGAATCGAACCTGCAACATGATGCTTGGTCCATGCTTGCGCTAGCCAACAAAACCAGAATTGTAGAGTGTTGACGATAATGATGGCCCTTCTGGCTTAAATTTTTTTTGAGTAACGACCCTTTTAGCTTAATGTTGTTGAACCAAAAACTGTTGTGTACATCAACGGGCTGCAGATAGTGGCCCAGTTTGCAAGGGCTACTTTTTAATGTAAAAATTATGTAAATAATAATCATAATAATTAAAGTTGGATTCAAATATTCATGTGTAATAAATAATTACCTCATGCTACACAAATATCCGTGTGCAAACCAAATAAATAAAGCGGTTTGCAATAAAATAATTTATTTTTTAGAAAATACTATTTTAAAAGTAATCAATGGGTGTTAATTTTTTTTGTAAATACAAACATTTAAAATACACAGTCATGGATTATATTTAACAATTATATGAATATTTAAAATATATAGTAATGAAATAACATATGAATAATAACAATGTTTGTATAATATAAATAATATATTTCTTTTATATTACAGTTTTCTAAATATTCTTTCAATTATTCAAACATTTTAATATTTATATGCATATTTTTAAATATTTGTATTTGCAAACATTTTTAAATACTCATGGGTTATATTTAAAATATTAACTAGGAATGTGCCCATGCGTTGCAATGGATCCAAATAAAATAATACTTGCTCACAAACTTAAAAAAAATACTCTAGTTTTGATATACATATATCACTAAAAGTATATTATGTTTCACTCAAAAAAGATTCTCGAGCTGTTTTGATGAGGTGAGGGAGAGATGTGGTTGGTTTCAAGATACCAAGGTGTTTTCTGGACATCGGCACAGAGAAGTGAGCTATTTTTGCAAAAAGGTCACAACTTACCTCACAGTTTTTATAGGTAATTATTAGTAACACATGGATATTTGAATCTAACTTTTCTTATTATGATTATTAGTTAACAGATGACAGACACATCATCATCACCAACTGAATCTTTTATAGAAGTAGATATTTCTAAATTATAAGTTAATATTTCTAAAAGTTACAGTTTTAATAAGTTATTTTATTGTATACCTCTGGATATTTATATTGTGTGCACACTGATATTTGTGCGGCATGAGGTAATTATTAGTAACACATGAATATTTGAATCTAACTTTTCTTATTATGATTATTATTTACTTTTTAAAAAATAACATGTGTAACATGAGCCACTGGCTGCAGCCCATTTATGGATAGAAGAGTTTTAGTTAAAATACATTTAGAATGAGAGGCCGTCTTAGTTATCAAATCATATTCTATGTTGTGCCTAGTGCGACCAGCTCACAAGCAGTAGGTTGCTGGTTCAAGTCCCTTCCAGCGCATTTTTCATATGAATTTTGCTGACAGGCAGGCCCACTAATCATAGAGATAGATAGTATCAAGTAATTACGTTTTGTAGATATAAGTGGGCCCCATGTCATGTCAGTGCCACATCAGCCATATACGGTGCCATATCGACGCACTTTACGTCTATAGACCAGATTAGCATCGTATTTGCACGTTCGTGCCAAGTTTTAGAACCAGTTAAGTAAACGTCTATGGCAAGTTAAAGCACCGCTGGTGTATTTACCTCTTCTTTCTTTGTGTTAGAGAGGCCTTAGTATTAACATGATAGGTATGGTATGAATCGATCAATAACCGGATAAAAAATACGCCCCGAAGAACACATGAAAATTGACGCTGTGCATGCATGCATGACTAAATGTAGAAATTGACACAAACTTAACATGGATCGACCATCCAGCAAAACATGGATGCATGACGAAATTAATCAACACAAAATAAACATGGGTCAGTCATTGAGCTGCCATGTAATTAAGGATCGATCATAATGATGGTATTTTGACCCATCGGAGCTGGAGGTGGATGATGCCGGTGGCGACGTTCCTGAGCTTGAGCAGCGCGTCCTGCACCACCTGCCCTTCCTCCCACACGATGCTGCTCTCATCCGCCAGGCAGCAGCTCCCTCCGGCGCCGCCACGGTGAGGCCGCACAGTGCGCACCACGGTGCCGCTCCGGATGTCCTCCAGGTCCATCCGGGCCATCTGCAGCAGCGGCTCCAGGTCCACCTCCGCGTCCCCCATCTTGTCGTCCTTGCTGAACTTGTCCTTGTCGAACACCTCCTGCGTACATATCCATGCGCAAGTACGTTAGGATTCATGTAACTAAGTTGTATGCATGCAGCATGCGGCGAAAACATCTATATGACCATTCAACTTCTTCAACTTACTATCTTGATCGGTGTTGTTGGATTCGTGACGGCGAGGGTGAGATCCTCGTTCCAGACCGGGTTCACCGTCTTCTTGATGACGTTCGTCATCACCTTCTGGTTGTCCAGCTCAAGCACGACGTAGGGGTCGCTGCCGTTGGCATCACAGTTCACGAGGTTGATCCCTCGCAGCACCCGCACGCTCAGCATCCCCGGCGGCACCGGCTCCGACGTCATCTCGATTGCTCTATTGCTAATTGTCGTTGTTGATCTGATCTTGGAATGTGTGCACGCCAATTCTCGTTTGTTCTTGTTGGAGGCACAAAATGATCACCAAAATGATGTGGGAATGTAGACATGCATGGCATGCTAGCCTCTGGTGTAATGATTCGTTGGCCGTGTCTTGTGGAACTTTGTGTTATTTGTACTCTGCTATTTTAGGACGCTTTCGTGCATCTGCAAAAATCTAGCACTTCCGAGTCCTCACGTCACATTGTTGTGCCGAAAATGCCACATCAACATTCTGGTGTGTCGTGGTTGCGGTTGTGACCTACTCCCTCCGTCCGGTGAAGAGTGTACGTTTGGCTTCAAATTTGTTTATAAAAGAGTGTACATCTATTTTTCCAATACACTTTAAGTAGAAAAAAAATTCTTCTCTCTCACCACACGGTAATCAAGACCAAAAACATTGTACACATAGTCTTCTTAATTTCTAGAGATAATATCACCGGAAATCATAGAACTTGCACTCTATATTCAGTTTGATGTTAGAATTGTGAAAATACGAAATTGCAGTCACTTAATTTGGCTCAAGCGTGCACATATGGTCACAAAATACATATGTAGGCGTATTCGTGTTTATGGCCCACCTGTCAGTGAGTGAAAACTCTTGGATGACGCATTTTTGCATAAAACATCCTTGTATTTTTTTCGGGAAAAAGGAAAGAACTGCAATGATTTTTTCCACTAAGTTCCCTCACATTTTTTGTAATTCGCAGAAAAATGAACCACAGTACTGAGCAGCATAGCAAATCAATATGTATTGAACGATGGCCCACAATGTTATTTCAGAATAAAAATTAACACAAAAAATTGTAGAAGCCAGGTCTCGTATCCACACGACCAGAGCCTAGAAAATAAGCCGCGCTAGCCACTAAAACGTGCAAAATTTACATGTTGAATATGCATGCCAAGAAAAATGTACTAGAATAAAGGCGCTCGTGAAGCTGGAATGGCCTATGGCCAGTGCACCCCATTTTGCACTTGTTCTTTTTTTTTTGGAAATTTGTATATAGCATGTAATTATAATTTCAGCAATAAAAATAATCTTCAGATGATCGCCTGTTATAAATATTGTACATACAAACTAAATAATCTACTTTTAAAATTCTCCCTCTATTATTTAAAAAATATTTATACAATTAAAGTAATATTTATGAATTATAAAAAAATTATAAATAAAAATGTTCATAATTTAGAATTTAAACTTTTCATATGAATATTCATTTGTGTATAATATATAAATTATAATTTTTTAAATATAAGTCATGAGTAAAAATTATACACAAGTGAATAGTGAAAATTCTTAGTAAATGTTTTTACTCATCTTTAGTATGTTGAAATATAAGCCGTGAATGTATAACTTTTAATGAATTTATTAGACGTACTTATTTAATAAACTATTTAATATCCATATTTTTATATAATACACAGGTATATAATTAAAATTTTCTATTAGAATAATCATTGTCTATATGTATAGTATTTTTAACACACAAGTATTTGAACAAAAAAATTTACTTACATTTCTTCTAGGAAATATAAAAAAATTGTAAGGGAATCATGCAAAAATGCGTCGCTATGATTGGCTTTTGCCGGGAATAATAAAATACAAAGGTGTTTTGTGCAAAAATGCTTTGATCTAGAGCCCTCACTTACTGATAGGTAGGTCCATACACATGAATACGTCTGCATAGGTATTTTGTGACTGTATGTGCACGCTTGAGTTAAGTTAAGTGACTGTAATTCCGTATTTTCAAAGTTCTAGGACCAAACTGAACGTCGAGCCCAAGTTCTGTGACTTCCTGTGATATTACCTCTAATTTCTATATGCACTTAGCTCATTGGGGGTTGTGTAATTAAAGATGAGAGAGATGGTGACTTATACCTTTCCAATGCATTTTTTACTCCACACCATAATTTGTCCTAAAGTTTCTAGATGCACACTTTTCACCGGACGGAGGAAATATTGTGCTACATTGCGTCTATTCAGGAACCCTTCTACCAACATTTTCAAGTACTGGTGGTCATGCTCCTGTGGCCAAGAAGACTGAGGCCCTTGTGTATAGCAACCTGGGCATTGTTCAGAATGGTGAGGACATCACCGAGCTCGCTCTCGACAACTTAGCAAGTAATTCAAGAATCACCTCCTTGACGACGTGATCGGAGCATGAAGGCTCTGTTCAAGATTGACGATGCCAATATCAATGCAGCTCGACAGTGGTTAGAATGCGCTCGACCACGTCGACACGAAAGCTGCCTGATGCTATTGATTAGGGTTATGTTGTTGTTATGTTAATGCTTCACCAAGGGTTATGCGGGGAGCTAGTCCCGTGCTGTCGAGCCATGTGTGGCTGTTTGTAGGCTGTTTAAGCAAGCCTTTAGCTACTCAATTAGTGCAAGTTTGTACTCTTGCTACGTTTCAACTCTGGCTGATGAGCCGTGTGCTAGGGATCACTTTGTGTCCAAATGATAAAACAACCTGTCAATTTTCTCTACTGGAATGTACAAGGGCCGAAGTACTCTGATCGGCATGCAACGGTCAACGAAACCATCTCTACATCCTCCTATCAAATTGTTTGTCTTCAAGAAAGAAAATTGGATCAGATCGACCAATTCAATGTCGTGTTCCCAAGAGGTATCAGACTCTACAATTTCGCGTAAAGGCCGATGACCGGCACCAGAGAGGGTCCGCTCATGCTACGGGACGACCATGTTGTGGATATCACCGGCATCACCGCTGCCACATATCACCTTATAGCAATGGTCCATGTCAAGGCTTGAGTCATCCATTTTAAAATTACTTTGGTCTATGGACCGACCACCTCTTCTCTGAAAGAGACTTTCTTCACTAACATCGCAAGCCAAAAACCACCCAATGGAGACTATGGCTGGCCTTGGGAAACTTTTACCAAATTTACCATGCCCGTGATAAGAACAAGCATAACGTCAATAGAAGGAGGATAAATTGGTTCCGCGCCACACTCCATGAGTGCGATCTCAAGGAGATCCATCTTCAGAATAGGCGGTTCACATGGAGTAATGAGAGAAATAACGCGACCATGTGCAAGCTCGAGTCCTTCTCCTGCAATGCCGAATGGGACTTGCAGTTTAGCACCCACATTCTACATGCACTCTCATATTTGCTATCTGGCCACTGTCCACTACTACTCACTGGCGACAAAGGGCCTCATAGGCGTTGTTCCTTCAAGTTCGAGAATTTATGGGCTTCCCTTCCGGGGTTTAACGACGTGGTTGCCAATGGTTGGAATGAGTACAATGAGCATACAAAACCCCGCCGGGTGTTGCACCACAAACTAAAGCAGAGTGGTATTAGGCTCTCGGAGTGGAGTAGAGGTTTATTCTCAATGGCTAAAATCATGCACCGTGCTGCCCTCTTGGTCATCCTTCACCTCGAAATGGCCCAAGACTCACGACAACTTTCTAATGACGAGATAGACCTCTGCTCCATGCTCAAGTGGAGAGCTATCGCCCTGGCGATCCTTGAGAGGGCTAAGAAAAAGAAATGTGTGAGAATTTCCAATCTCAAAGTGGGAGACGCAAACACAAAAATTTTCCATAGCCTAGTTAATGCACGCAAGCGCAAAAACCACATCCATCGTATCAAACACAACCCTTGTTGGGTCACCAAGCATTCTCAAAAGGAAGATGTTGTCCATGATTACTTCTTAATGGTCATGGGTAAAAGGCACCATGGCAACCACATACTTCAACTAGGAGGGGCTAAACCTTGACGCCCGTGATGAATTGGACAACCTCGCATAACCCATCTCTAAGGAGAAGGTGCGTGAGGCTATCAACCAAATGCCCAATGACAGGGCGTATGACCCGGATGGTTTCACCGGCCTTTTCTTCAAAAGATGTTGGGACATAATCAAGCATGATGTTATGAAGGCCATCTTTCTCTTCAGAAGCCCCCACACGACCAACCTACACTGGATCAACTCCTCAATATCGTTCTACTCCCAAAGAAGGATGGGGCCGAGGAAATTTCTGATTACCGCCCAACTAGCCTCAAACACGCTATCACCAATATCATTGCCAAGGTTCTCGCCATCTGTCTTAGCCACCACATGCTGCACCTTGTCTCCAACGCTCAAAGTGCTTTCATAAAGACAAGAAGTATCCATGACAATTTCATGTATGTGAGGAATCTTGCATGGAGGCTCCAAAAGTGCAAAACCCCATCGCTCCTCTTCAAGTTGGACATTCAGAAGGCTTTCGATTCAGTCAAATGGGAATACATCATTAACCTCCTTCGTCGTTAGGGGTTCCCAAGCATTTTTCGAGATTGGATCATGATACATCTCCGTCATATCTATAATTTTTTATTGTTCCATGCTAATATTATACAACTTTCATATACTTTTGGCAACATTTTATATTATTTTTGGGACTAACATATTGATCCAGTGCCTAGTGTCAGTTCCTGTTTGTTGCATGTTTTTTGTTTTGCAGAATATCCATATCAAACAAAGTCCAAACGCGATAAATTTACAGAGAATTATTTTGGAATACATGTGATTTTTGGGAGGTGGAATTAATGCAAATGGAGGCCAGGGCGCGGCTTCCCCCCTAGCACATGGTGGTGCCTTGTGGGCACCTCGTGAGTCGGTTGGGGCTCTACTTCGGGCGCAAGGAAGCTTATATCCGGAAAAAAATTTGTGTTAAAATCCTAGCGCAATCAGAGTTACGGATCTCCGGATATTTAAGAAATGGTTTTTGTCCAGAAAACAAGAATGCAAAACAGAAGATAACAGAGAGAGAGAGATCCAATCAAGGAGGGGCTCTCGCCCCTTCTCCAGCATGGAGGCCATGGACCAGAGGGGGAACCCTCCTCCCATCTAGGGGGAGGCCAAGGAAGAAGAAGGAGGAGGAGGGGGGCTCTCTCTCCCTCTCTCCTGGTGGCACTGGAGTGCCGCCGGGGCAAGGATCGTGACAGTGATCTACACCAACAACCTTGCTACCATCAACACCAAATTTCTCCCCCTCTATGCAGCGATGTAACCTCTCTATTCCCGCTGCAGTTCTCTAATTAAACCTGGTGCTCAACACTACATATTATTATCCAATGATATGTGGTTATCCTATGATGTTTGAGTAGATCTGTTTTGTCCTATGGGTTGATTGATGATCATGATTGGTTTGAGTTGTATACTTTATTTTGATATTGTCGTATGGCGCCCTCTGTGTCACACAAACATGAGGGATCCCCGCTGTAGGTTGTTGCAATACGTTCATGATTCACTTATGGTGGGTGGCGTGAGTGACGGAAGCACAAGCCCGAGTAAGTGGGTTGTTGCATATGGGAGTAAAGAGGACTTGACATTTAATGCTATGGTTGGGTTTTACCTTAATGATCTTTGGTAGTTGTGAATGCTTGCTAGAGTTGCAATCATAAGTGCATATGATCCAAGTACGAAAAGTATGTTAGCTCATGCCTCTCCCTCTTATAAAATTGCAATAATGATCACCGGTCTAGTTATCAATCACCTAGGGACAAATGACTTTCTTGTGTGACAAAAGCTATCTACTTTTATTATCTTGCAATTTATTCATAGTTTTATTCTCGCAAAGTACTTCAAGTTTTATTCTCGTTCTAGGTAAAGCAAACGTTAAGTGTGCATAGAGTTGTACTAGTAGTCGATAGAACTTGAGGGAATATTTGGTCTACCTTTAGCTCCTCGTTGGGTTCGACAATCACTCTTATTTATCAAAAAAGTCTACAAATGACCCCCATACTTGTAGGTTATCAAGAGCTTTTTCTGGCGCCGTTGCCGGGGAGCAATAGCATGGGGTGAATATTCTCATGTGTGCTTGTTTGCTTTATCACTAAGTAGTTTTTATTTTCTGTTCTAAGTTGTTTTATATCTTTAGTTATGGATATGGAACACGAAATGCCAAAAAAATAGTTGTACTTGCTACTCATGGAGATGGGGAACCTCCTAAAACCCTCGATGCTCGTTATGTGAAAAATATTAAACACTACTTTGATAATCCTGAGAAAACCCCATTCAACTTGATAATGGGAGACACATTGGATCAACGTGAATAATTTAGGGATTATCGCTTGACGCGAAAAGGGAAACTGTTATGGTATTAAATTCATATGTTGCATGGGTATGCTCAGGATCTATGCTTGAGATTATACTTGTTGCTCTAGGATGAAGGCTCCACACCTTCCCTTTTCATGCAAATTTAACGACAATGAAACCTTAGCTTCTTATGCTAATGGTAGATATGATTACTATCATGTGGAACGAATAGAAGAATTTATTGCTTTTAAGGGTGCTTATGAAATTGAATCTTTGTTTGAAAAGTATGAAGATTATGATGATGCTGTTTATAGACCTGAAAATTTTGCTATACTTAAATATTGCTATGAGAATTATGAATATAATAACGATAGTAATCAATTTATTGAGGAAGTCTCCGCTGTCCAAGAAGAGATTAATATTTTGCAGGAATCTATGGAAGAAGAAATTGATGAAACTGTGAGCTCATTAGATGAAAATGATGAGGAGGAGAGCGAAGAACAAAAGGAGGAAGAGCGGATTACCTACCCGTGCCCACCTTCTAATGAGAGTAACTCTTCATCCCATACATTGTTTAATTTCCGTTCGTGCTTACTAAAGGATGAATGCTACGATAATTGCTATGATCATGTTAATTCATTTGAAATATCCTTTTTTGATGAACTTGATGCTTGCTATGCTTGTGGCCAAGATGACAATATGAATTATGCTTACAGAGATGAACTTGCTATAGTTCCTTATGTTAAGAATGAAATTGTTGGTATTGCACCCACACATGATAGTCCTATTATCTTTTTGAATTCTCCCAACTACACTATATCGGAGAAGTTTGCTCTTATGAAGGATTATATTGATGGGTTTCGTCTTACCGTTACACATGATAATTTTTGTGAATATAATATGCATGTGCTTGCTGATCCTACTTGCAATTATTATGAGAGAGGAACTACATCTCCGCTTCTCTATGTTTCCAACATAATAAAATTGCAAGAAACTGCTTATGCTATGTATTGGCCTTTACTTGTTGTGCATGAATTGTTATTTTATGACATGCCGATGCATATGAAAAGAGTTAGACTTCATTGTTGCATGATATATGTTGCTTTGTGCTCACTACTAAATTATAAATCATTGCTAACTAAAATTGGCTTTGTATACCTTGGGATCCAGGTGGATCGATTACTTAAGCACTTTATGCCTAACTTAATGGCTTAGAAAGCGCTGCCAGGGAGACAACCCAGAAGTTTTAGAGAGTCATTTTATTCTATTGTGTGCTTTTATAAAGTTTAAAAACAAAAAATATAGAGGGGAACCTAAAGCTTTTTCAAAAAAAAGTGAAAGTGAGAGAGACGAGCATTGTTAAAGTGGGAGCTAGCCATGAAGTTTGTTCATGCCCATGGAAACTTTGTGAACCTTGATCATGGAAACTTTTCAACAAAAATAATGATCCCCTTGTAGAAATCCATTGTATTATAAAAATAATGTTCCAAGATTTGCCTTTAGGATGATTAGATTGCTTGTTTGGTACGTGTGGTGCAAAAATGGAAACTTTTGCTGTAGTGCGTGAATTTACATTTTTTACCGGGACGTGTAAAAAATCTGAAATTTTTACATAGTACTGCTAGGAAATTTTTTTACTTTGTCCTATTTTTTTAGAATTTTTGGAGTTATGTAAGTATGGTCAATGCTAAAATTGCTACACACAGTCCTGTTTAAGACATATTCTGTTTTGATGCATTATTTTGCTTGTTTTGATGGAACTATGGAGTGTATTGATGACCCACAAGTATAGGGGATAAATTGTAGCTCTTTTCGATAAGTAAGAGTGTCGAACCCAACAAGGAGCATAAGGAAATGACAAGTGGTTTTCAACAAGGTAATGTCTGCAAGTGCTGAAATTGTAAGTAACACAGTAGTTCGATAACAAGATATTTTGTAACGAGCAAGTAATGATAATAGTAATAAAAGTGCAGCAAGGTAGGCCAATCCTTTTGAGGCAAAGGACATGCCAAAACGTTCTCTTGTAGTAAGCAAAGCATTCTTGAGGGTACACGGGAGTTTCATCTAGTCACTTTCATCATGTTGATTCGATTCGTATTCGCTACTTTGATAATTTGGTATGTGGGTGGACCGGTGGTTAGGTGTTGTTCTTACTTGAACAAACCTCCTACTTATGATTAACCCCCTCGCAAGAATCCGCAACTACGAGAAAAGTATTAAGGATAAATCCTAACCATAGCATTAAACTTTTGGATCCAATCGGTCCCTTATTGTAACGCCCGGATATTTAAGATACAGTAACCACCTGCTAATGGTGCCATGTCATCACATTACTGTTGCTAATCCTCACTTGATCCAAATCACTATTCAAATTCATATTCATATTAAAGTCTAAGATTCAAATTTCTCAAACATGCAAACTAAAATGTTCAAGTTTGGCAAATATTTCATAACTAATTATGGTGGTGACCCAACACTTTTGCAAAGTATCTAAATGCCCTAAAATAATTGAAACAATGGCTTGAATAATTATATAAATGCCTTTTATAATATCTAAAATATCAAACTAATTTATTTGAGTCCCAAACTTTTTAGGGAAGAGGTATAAATAGTAACACTACTTTAGGAAATGGATTTATAATTATAGGACTAAAAGAGTAAAATAAACTAAATTAAAATAGTAGTTAAAACAAATAAGTAAACAAACAAAGCAAACAAAAAGAAAAGCCCCTCCCCTCCCCCCCGGGCCACTTGGCCTAGTTGGCCTGCTGCCCCAACAGCCCACATCCACCCCTCCTGCTACCTCGCTACAGTGAGGGCAGGGGGCGTGGACGCCATCCGTCGGCCGACCGACGTCGTGGAGGCCATCCACGGCCTCCCTCTCACCTACATCTACCCCCCGATGCCCGAACCCTAGCGACCCATTCCCTCCTTCCTCCCCTATCCCCACGCCCTACTCTCTTCCCTCTCTGGCTCTCTCTCCCACGACCGTCTATGAGCGCCCGAGAACGCCGACGAGTACCACCGCGGCCACTGTCCACCGCTCGCCTCACCGACGAGTCCAGAAGAATTGTAGTGTCGTCCGCATCATCTACGCCGAGCCAAATGATGCCGGGCGTCCTGCATCACCGTCTTCCTCCTCGGCCATCGGAGGTCGCCGCCGAGAATCCGGCGTCCCCGAGCCTCCCCGAGCACGCTGTGCACCCATACAGGCGAAACGTGAGCATCCTCCTCTGCCCCGCTTTTCCCCTCGCTCCCGACGCTGTAGGTCGCCGCCCAATCTTCCATGACTCGAGCTACGCCCGTCGCACCCGAGCACATGCTCGCCGCGGCTCTCACTGTGCTCACCTGCCGTGCACCGCGCCCCCTAGTGTGCGCCCTAGTGCGCCGCGCGCCATGACATTGTCCCTGCCCGCTGCTCTCCTTTGCACCCTTCCTACGGCACCCCTGCTCGCCCGACCGCCCACGTGCCCGGCTACGCGGCGCTGCGCCCGACCACACCCGCTCCTGCAGCCACTGCGCGCCTCCCCGCACCCAACCCCGCCGTCACGCGGCGCCCGCAGTTGGCGCTGGGCGTCGTCGTCGCCGCCGCGCTCACCGTCATTGCCGCGCGCGCCTCCCCTAGCCACTACGCATCGTCCCGCCTCTCCATCAGCCATCTTGTCTTGCTCCCCGCGCCGCCCCCCACCTTTGCTTGTCGCCCGCAGCGCCTCGCTGCCCCAGCTCTCCCTGCCACTGCTCGCGTTGCTGCACCGTCCGCCGCGCCTCCCATGCTCACCGCCTACAACGGTTGCCGGCGCCGCGCCGGCCTCACCCCGCACCTGGGCGGGTTCGGCCTCCGCCTGGGGCAGCGTCCGCCCCGTTAACCGCCCGCTCCAGTGGCCTAATGGGCCTCTGAGCAGTGGGGCCCACCCCCCTGTGAAAAACAAAAAGAAGGATTTTTAGAAAATAATAATAAATAAAAATATAATTAATTAATTGATTAATTAACTTAATTAACTTAATTATGTTTAACTTAACTAATTGCTAGTTAGTCTAATTAGTCATCTAATTAGCTGGTGTGTGAATGACAGGGGGCCCCACCCCTTATTGACCAGTCAAACGTTGAATGGTCAACTGGGACCCCCTGGACCCACATGTCACCCTCTGGTACACTTCTGTGTACACATATCTGGGTGCACCTAGCATTTACTCATTATTTTTCAAATTAATATTAATTTCAGAATGTTGCAAAAACTTTAGAAATTCGTAGAAAATAATCCGTAGCTCGGATGAAAATACTTTAGACATGAAAGTTGCTCAGAACGACGAGACGAATCTGATTACACGGTCCGTTCATCTGCCACATGTCCCTAGCATAGCAAACATGCAACTTTCCACCTCCGTTTCATCTGTCCAAAAATGCCAAACTTCGGGGAAACATTCCCGGATGTTCTCCCCCTTCGTCGGAATCGTGTAGCACCGCGGTAAAACACCCCTCACGCAGCTTTTTATCCTGTCATGCAACTGTTGCTTGTATTTACTGTTTCTTCCGCCTCTTCTCTCCGGTAGACCCCGAGGCCGCTGCTGATGCCCCTGTGAACGACTACGTCATTGGCGACCCTTCTTCCCTTTCAGCAGAGCTTCCAAGAAAGCCCCCCTTTGATCATCCCGATATCACCCATTCCATTCTCTCATGCTTGCATTAGATTTTGTTCCTGTAATTGATTGCTCCTATTCTGATGCATAGCCTGCTTTTGTACCTGCTATTATGTTACGTACATGCTTATCCTAAATTTCTTAGTATTGGTTGGTTAGTGATCCATCAGTGACCCCCACCTTGTCCTTGTTGCCTATGCTTCATCATTGACGACTCGATCAACGTGATCGACAACCAGAGACCAACACACCACTTCACCCCCCTTAGTTGTACGACTCTGCATAGTTACTATCGAGTGCCGAGGGTGATACCTCGTAACGGACTCCTGATGATAACTCTGTAGTGAAGCTAATCGATCATGGTCTTCGAGGGTGATTCCTCCTTCACCACTCCTGATGACGACTCAGTCGTGCAACCCCTCAAGTGTGAACCTCGAGGGTGATTCCTCCTTTGTTCACCTTGATGGTTATATCGAGTCGAATCCATCGAGGGTGATTCCTTGGGGTTTCCCCCGTGATGTTTGGACACATAGTTACCTTGACTTTACTTGAGACCTTTGTGAAAGTAGGGCGGGCCCGAAGAGCACCCGCAAGATAATTACGTGGCACGGCCAGGCATTCTGGGCCCTTGTCGTAAGTCCACGAGACGGGGCGACGGGGTCACATCGATCATGAGTCTCTGCTCGTCTCTGCAAGCTAATAATACACTATGGTCTGGGTATTTGTTCTGAGTTGGCCTTTGGCCTTTACGCACTAACCACCACGTGAGAATAGTTATGGGCCTCGACGACGTAGTACCAACCGAAGCTTAGTCAGACGTGTGATACGTCTCCAATGTATCTATAATTTTTGATTGTTTCATGCTGTTATATTATCAATATTGGATGTTTTATAATCATTTTATAGTCATTTATATCATTTTTGGTACTAACCTATTGACATAGTGCCAAGTGCCAGTTGCTGTTTTTTCCATTTTTTTACATCGCAGAAAATCAATACCAAACGGAGTCCAAATGCCATGAAAGTTTATGAAGTTTTTTTATGGACCAGAAGACACGTAATGGGCCCTGGCTACGCCTGGGGGGGGGGGTGCTCCGAGGAGAGCACAACCCACCAGGGCGCGCCAGGAGACCTAGGCGCGCCCTGATGGGTTGTGTCCACCTCGGGTTCCCCCCGGACCACGTCATTGCTTTATAAATACCCCAATATTACCAAAACCCTAGGGGAGTCGACGAAATATTCATCCAGTCGCCGTAGAGCCCAGAACCACCAGATCCAATCTACACACCATATTGGATGGGGTTCACCACCTCCATTGGTGCCTCTTCGATGATGCGTGAGTAGTTCTTTGTAGACCTTCAGGTCCATAGTTAGTATCTAGATGGCTTCCTCTCTCTCATTGAATTCTCAATACAATGGTCTCTTGTAGATCCATATGATGTAACTCTTTTTGCAGCGTGTTTGTTGGGATCGATGAACTTTGAGTTTATGATCAGATCTATCTTTTTATATCCATGAAAGTATTTGAGTTTCTTTGATCTCTTTTATGCATTATCTCTTATAGCCTCATATTTCTTTTCCAATATTTGGGTTTGTTTGGCCAACTTGATCTATTTATCTTGCAATGGGAAGAGGTGCTTTGTAGTGGGTTCGATCTTATGGTACTTGATCCCAGTGACAGAAGGGGAACCGACACATATGTATCATTGCTACTAAGGATAAAATGATGGGGTCTATCTCTACATAGATAGATCTTGTCTACATCATGTCATTGTTCTTTTTGCATTACTCCGTTTCTCCATGAAGTTAATGCACTAGATGCATGCTGGATAGCGGTCGACGTATGGAGTAATAGTAGTAGATGCAGGCAGGAGTCGGTCTACTAATCTTGGACGTGATGCCTATGTAATGATCATTGCCTGGATATTGTCAAGATTATTTGAAGTTCTATCGATTGCCCAACAGTAATTTGTTCACCCACCGTTTGCTATTTTTCTCGAGAGAAGCCACTAGTGAAACCTACGGCCCCCGGGTCTCTTTATCATATTATTTGCCTTTGCGATCTATTTTCCTTTGCTTTTATTTTCAGATCTATTAAACTAGAAGTATAAAAATACCTTGCTGCAATTTATTCTTATTTATTTTATTTGGCGTTCGATCTATCAATCTACTACAATTTATCTCACGTCCGTTTTCCTATCTTGAGGCGCCGTACCCGGAAGGGATTGACAACCCCTTTAACACTTCGGGTTGCGAGGATTTGTTATCTGTGTGCAGGTGCTGTTTAAGTTGTGTTACTTGGTTCTCCTACATGTTCGATAACCTTGGTTTCACATCTGAGGGAAATACCTACTGCTGTTGTGCTGCATCATCCCTTCCTCTTTGGGGAAATACCGACGTAGCTTCAAGCCGCATCAAAATGAATTTTTGGCGCCGTTGCCAGGGAGGATCTTCAACATATACCAGGTTCCTAATTACAAATCTCATCTCCTCGCAATTTACATTATTTGTCATTTTCCTCTCGTTTTCCTCTCCCCCACTTCACAAAAATTTGTCGTTTTATTCACCCCTCTTTTTCGTTCACCGTTTTATCGTCAGACCTATCCTTTGCTTGCAATCATGAGTGATTTTGGTATGGCACAAACAGATGATGGCCTAACTCCTAAGAATGGACGTACGGGCAATTCGGATGCTAAAACTTTTATTTTGGGGCAAGGGAATGTTATAGGAAAATAACGTATCCAAGAATTTGTCAATTGTGTGGGAAATTTAAGTCTTGATGATGCTCCTATACTTAAAACTACTAGATCTTATGTGGATGCTATTTCAGCACTAGTTCTGAAACTTGAAAGTAAATTTATTCGTACCCATCCTACTTTGCAAAGGTTGTTTTTGAGCTTCCCGTTATAAAGAATCCTAGGGCTAAAAAGTTGGCCACTCTCATTCTTATGAATGAATTTGACTACATAATACGGGAAGCTTGGGAAATCTTTGTTTTTTATGGTATGAATCATGAGAAACCTGCTATAGATGAAATTCTTTATAGCAGTGACTATGCTTTAAGACATTTGCTTGGGGATAATAAATTCTTTGATGAGAATCTTGAAAAGGAAGTCCCCGTTTTAGATATAATCCAACAGGTTTTCAATAATGTTAATCAACATTACTCTTGGATTGTTGCAGGAAATCAAAAAGGTTATGATGAACACCAACTAAGGAATGCTAAAGTTTCTATGGATAATATGTTTTATGTTGTGTTTATAAAACCCCATGATGGAAATACCTTTGAGAAAATTAAGAAGAAGGATAACAAAACTTAGATCCTTGCTTTATGCCTAGCTAAGGGCGTAAAACTATAGCACTTGTTGGGAGGCAACCCAATGAATAAAAAATATTTTTT
Organism: Triticum urartu; assembly: GCF_003073215.2. Lineage (NCBI taxonomy): Eukaryota > Viridiplantae > Streptophyta > Magnoliopsida > Poales > Poaceae > Triticum > Triticum urartu. The sequence continues at coordinate 404,894,000 of NC_053023.1, read as the reverse complement.
CTTTTTCTTTCTGTTCTTGAGTGTTAGCACAATTATGCTACTATTATTATTGTGTTTTTTGTTTTTTAACTAGTGTTTGTACCAAGTATAGCCTTTAGGATCTTCTTGGGTGATAGTTGTTTGATCTTGTTGGAAAAAAACCCAGAAACTTTTGCGCTCATGAAATTAATTCTAATTTTTTACCACAGAGCGATAAAATACCCATTCCTTTTGCAGTAGATCAATATAAAAATTTCTAAGGTCTTCCTAAGTTTTCAGAATTTTTGGAGTTACAGAAGTATTCGAAATAGTCAGATTGCTACAGACTGTTCTATTTTGACAGATTCTATTTTTCTTTGCATTGTGTGCTTATTTTGATGGCTCTATGGTTTTCTTTGATGAGTTTTGCCATAGAAAAGTTGTAATATATTAGATATAATTCAAAAACGAAATATGAATTGGTTTGGTACAATAATTATAGTAGTGATTTTCTTTCTTTTACTAACGGATCTCACGAAGGTTTTGTTGAGTTTTGTGTGATTGAAGTTTTCAAGTTTTGGGTTATCTTACGATGGATGAAGGAATAAGGAGTAAGAAGAGCCTAAGCTTGGGGATGCCCAGACATCCCCTGCTATTATCCAAAAGAGAGCAAGCAACTAAGCTTGGGGATGCCCCCGAGTGGTATCCCCTATTTCTTCTAATGACCATCGGTATTTTACTCGAAGCTATATTTTTATTCGTCACGTACTATGTGTTTTGCTTGGAGCATCTTGTATGATATGAGTCTTTGCTTGTTTTATTTTGTGTTTTAGGTCTTGATTCCGTGCCGGACACACCTATTTGAGAGAGACAAAATTATGTCATGACTTGTTAGAATTGCTCTCTAAGCTTCACTTAAATTTTTTATGAGCTATGGACTTGCTCTAGTGCTTCACTTATATCTTTTTGAGCATGGTGTGCTTTAGTATTTTTGAAGAAATGCTCTCTTGCTTCACTTATATTTATTTGAGAGTTAGTAAAATTTTCAAGAAATTCTCTCTTGCTTCACTTAAATTAATTTGAGAGAAAGAAAGAAATATTATGCTCATGATCTTCACTTATATTTGTTCGAGCTTGTCAAAAGCAGCACATAAAAATTGGTCCCAAAGTGATAGATATCCAAGAAGGATATAATAGAAACTTTCATGAAGATCATTGGACAAAATAAACTTGATTCTTAGTAATAGTTTTGAGATATGATGATGTGATATGTGAGTTATGTTGATTAGTAATTATGCTTTAGTAAGAATATTGGTGTTAAGGTTTGTGATTCCCTATGCAAGCACGAAAGTCAATAATTATGCAATGAAATGGTGCTAATTATGATTAATGCTTGCGTATAAGATTATCCGATTCTTGGTTGGTCGCTTCCCAATCTTTTGCTAGCTTTCATTTTGCACTAAGTATGATCTCTACTTGTGCATCCAAAAACCTTTAACCCAGTTTTGCCACATGAGTCAATTATATCTACCTATATGCAGTATTCTTTTGCTGTTGTAAGCAAATTTGTATGCGCCATCTCTAATTTTCAAAATAAACTTCTCTTTTGTGTGTTCGTTTCACTCGCGGAGCGATGAGGGGTGGCTAATTTTTTCCATGCTAGATGTGTTATTCTCAAGATGAGTGTTTATTCACTTGTCATTGCACGAGAGTAAGGCAAAGGTATTAGGGATGCCCAGTCCTGAAATGAAAAATGAATTTATTTTATGTTGTCAAATAATAAATTCCTTGGAAAGTGTTGGCATGGAGGGCAACTGTGGATACGGTTAGCCATGGAAAGTGAAAGTATGGTTGAAAAAGGAATAAACTTTATTTTCTGTTTGGAAACCGCCTATGATATATCTAAGCATGGAAAGTGTTGGGAACACTAAGTCGTTTTCGTTGGTGGAAAGGATACACCTCCCAAAATGTTTTTATCTCTAAGTTTTTCGCTTTGAGCTCTGGCACCTTTACAAATCCCTACTTCCCTCTGTGAAGGGCCTTTCTTTTACTTTATGCAATTTTTATTTTGAATTTGAGTCTCCATCTTCTCTTATAAAAGCACCAACTAGGAGGCAATATGATCGTACTTGAGTATTGTGTGTAGCTAATATGCGTGTGTGTTTCATGAATGGATCAAAGATTGAGCATAATGAGCTAGGAATAACTTATTTTAGCGTTGATATTTTGAAAGACATGGTTGCTTGTTCATATGCTTGAGTATTTAAATTATCATGTCAAAACTAGACTATTGCTTTGAAAAATATAAAAGTCCAAATGTCCATGCTATAAAGAAAGAATATGATATGACATGTTAGGCAGCATTCCACATCAAAAATTCTGTTTTTATCACTTACCTACTCGAGGACGAGTACGAGTTAAGCTTGGCGATGCTGATACATCTCCAACGTATCTATATTTTTTGATTGTTCCATGTTGTTATATTATCAATCTTGGATGTTTTATAATCATTTTATCATCATTTTATATCATTTTTTGGTACTAACCTATTGACATAGTGCGAAGTGCCAGTTGCTGTTTTTTCCATGTTCTTTACATCGCAAAAAATCAATACCAAATGGAGTCCAAATGCCACGAAACTTTACGGAGATTTCTTATGGACCAGAATACACGTAATGGGCCCTGGCTACGCCTAGGGGGTGCTCCGAGGAGAGCACAAGCCACCAGGGCACGCCAGGAGGTCCAGGCACGCCCTGGTGGGTTGTGCCCACCTCGGGCGCCCCCCGGACCACCTCTTTGCTCTATAAAAATACCCAAATATTCCCAAAACCCAAGGGGAGTCGACGAAATATTCATCTAGGCGCCGCAGAGTCCAGAACCACCAGATCCAATCTGGACACCATCTCAGATGGGGTTCACCACCTCCATTGGTGCCTCTCCGATGATGCATGAGTAGTTCTTTGTAGAACTTCGGGTCCGTAGTTTGTAGCTAGATGGCTTCCTATCTCTCGCTGAATTCTCAATACAATGGTATCTTGGAGATCCATATAATGTAACTCTTTTGTTGAGATCGATGAACCTTGAGTTTATGATCAGATCTATCTTTTTATATCCATGAAAGTATTTGAGTTTATTTGATCTCTTTTATGCATGATCTCTTATAGCCTCGTATTTCTTCTCCGATATTTGGGTTTTGTTTGGACAACTTGATCTATTTATCTTGCAATGGGAAGAGGTGCTTTGTAGTGGGTTCGATCTTACGGTGCTTGATCCTAGTGACAGAAGGGGAACCAACACGTATGTATCGTTACTACTATGGATAAAACGATGGGGTCTATCTGTCGGTGCACAAAAGGAGGGGTCCTATTTTGTACCCCTTTACTTGTGCGCGGGTAGTTGGAGTCGCGCCTGCGGCCACACCTAGTAGGGCAGAGGAAGGAAGCAAAGCCACAAGACAGCCAGAACAACGCTGAGCCAGCAACAGGAAGAGCAGAGAGGCGAGGTGGACTCCCTCGGCAAGGCCCTTGCCGGGGCGGCCTCCGCAGCCCTGGTAGGAACCTTGCCGGGGCAACTTGCCCAACACCAATGTCGCAGCCACCCTTGAGCCTGTGAGTTCCGACGCCATCGACAACATTGGAACCGAGGCTCGGGAGGCACCTCCATGGTGGCATACAAATCTTTGTGGAAACCAGAAACACACAAGACTAGATGACGCCCAGAAGACGACGATCCTCGGCAAGATCCTTGCCAAGGATACCCACGAGACCCCCAGCAAGACCCTTGCCGGGGACTACCAAGATGTCGTGGCAAGGCCCTTGCTGGGGCCCCGGCAAGACTCTTGCCAAAAACATCCGCGGGGCCGCTGAGGGAGTACTGGATTAGGGGGTCCTCGGACAGCCGGACTATATACTTTGGCCGGACTGTTGGACTATGAAGATACAAGATTGAAGACTTTGTCCCGTGTCCGGGTGGGACTCTCCTTTGCGTGGAAGGCAAGCTTGGCAATTCGGATATGTAGATCTTCTCCCTTGTAACCGACTCTGTGTAACCCTAGCCCCCTCCGGTGTCTATATAAACCGGAGGGTTTAGTCCATAGGACAAGAACAATCATAATCATAGGCTAGCTTCTAGGGTTTAGCCTCTTCGATCTTGTGGTAGATCAACTCTTGTAATACTCATATCATCAAGATCAATCAAGTAGAAAGTAGGGTATTACCTCCATCGAGAGGGCCCGAACCTGGGTAAACATTGTGTCCCCCGCCTCCTGTTACCATCCGCCTTAGACGCACAGTTCGGGACCCCCTACCCGAGATCCGCCGGTTTTGACACCGACATTGGTGCTTTCATTGAGAGTTCCACTATGTTGTCACCATAAGGCTTGATGGCTCCTTCGATCATCGGCAACGATGTGATCCAGGGTGAGGTTTTTCTCCCCGGACAGTTCTTCGTATTCGGCGGCTTCGTACTGCGGGCCAACTCGCTTGGCCATCTGGACCAGATCGAGAGCTACGCCCCTGGCCATCAGGTCAGGTTTGGAAGCTTGAACTATACTGCCGACATCCACGGAGACTTGATCTTCGATGGATTCGAGCCCGTGTCAGGTGTGTCGCACAGTCGCGACGAGCATGACTTAGCTCTGCCGCTGGACGGTATTCGGGAGATCACACCTATGGCTACTCCGTCCCTCAACCCGGAGCAGATCGTGTTGTCCGAGGACGGGTGGATGGACCCCGCCACGGAGGCCGCACACCCAGCAGCGATAGAGCCGAATACTGACTTCACCTCCTATGAGACTTGTGTCGCCGGACCCTTGGATTCGTCCCCGGCCATAGGCTCTGAACCGCCTGCATCTGTGCCTATCGATTCTTATTGGGCACCGATCATGGAGTTTACCTCCGCGGATATCTTTCAACACTCGCCCTTGGGTGACGTGCTAAATTCATTGAGGTCTCTCTCCTTGTCAGGAGACCCTTTGCCGAACTATGCCCGGCTTGAGTGGGAAGCGGACGACGAAGAAATTCATTCCCCACCCACCACCCACTTAATAGCCACTGTCGACGACTTAACCGACATGCTTGATTTCGGCTCTGAAGACATCGATGGTATGGACGACGATGCAGGAGAAGAATAGGAACCACCGCCCATAGGGCGCTGGACAGCCACCTCATCATATGATATATACATGGTGGACACCCCCAAAGAAAGCGATGGCAATAAGGCAATGGAGGATAATCCCCTTGAGAAGCAATCTAAGCACCGACGTCATCGGCGCCGCTCTAAGCCCCGCCATAGCAAAAGCAGCGATACCGGCACGAGAGACAATAATGCTGCAGACAGTGCCAAAGACGAAGACAATCCCCTCCAGCCAGGCTTCGAGCAGGAGGATGGGCAAGCTAGCCTAAGGAACAGGCGGCAGACGGAGAATCAGAGGATGACAATTACATGCCCCTCTCCGATGACGAGGTGAGCCTCAGCGATGAAGAATTTATCGTGCCTGAGGATCCCGTTGAGTAGGAGCGCTTCAAGCGCCGGATTATAGCCACAGCAAAAAGGCTGAAGAAAAAGCAACAACAGCTTCAAGCTGATCAAGATCTGCTAGCGGATAGATGGACCGAGGTGCTGGCAGCTGAGGAATACGAACTAGAGCGCCCAACCAAAAGTTACCCAAAGCGTAGGTTGCTACCCCAACTCGAGGAGGAAGCATTAAAGCCTACACTACTAGTGTATGATGCGGCTGATCGGCCACCTCGTGGCCGAGACAAAGCGGCGTATCAGCCCGAAGTCCAGCCCGCACCTCGTCGCCAGTCAAACAAAAACACCAAGGCCCGGGGCAGCACGCAGGACCTGCGAGACGTATTGGAAAACAAAGTAGGACATACAAGATCGATCTACGGATCACGGGGGCGTGCCCCAACGCATGACGATGACTATCACGCCGAATATACTAAAAGCAAATCCGGCCGGGCCGAACCTAGCAGACATGACTCATATGAACTGCGTCATGATATAGCCCGGCACAGAGGCGCTGCACACCCCCTATGCTTCACTGATGAAGTAATGGATCACGAATTCCCAGAAGGTTTTAAACCCGTGAATATCGAATCATATGATGGAACAACAAACCCCGCGGTATGGATCAAAGATTTCCTCCTCCACATCCACATGGCTCGCGGTGACGATCTACATGCCATCAAGTACCTCCCATTAAAACTCAAAGGACCTGCTCGGCATTGGCTCAATAGCCTGCCGGCAAACTCCATTGGCAGTTGGGAGAATTTGGAGGACGCATTCCTTGACAACTTCCAGGGCACTTATGTGCGACCACCGGATGCCGATGACTTGAGTCACATAACCCAACAGCCAGGGGAATCAGCCAAGAAATTCTGGACTCTGATCCTAACTAAAAAGAACCAAATCGTCGACTGTCCGGATGCCGAGGCCTTAGCGGCATTTAAGCATAACATCCGCGACGAGTGGCTCGCCCAACACCTCGGCCAAGAAAAGCCGAAGTCCATGGCAGCCCTCACGACACTCATGACCCGCTTTTGTGCGGGCGAGGATGGCTGGCTGGCTCGCAGCAACAACACATCAAGAAATCCTGGCAATTCAGATGCCAAAGATAGCAACGGCAGGCCACGTCGCAACAGACACAAACACCGTAACAACGGCGACAACGCCGAAGACACGGCAGTTAATGCAGGATTCAGTGGCTCTAAATCCGGTTAGCGGAAAAAGCCGTTCAAAAGAAGCAATCCGAGCCCCTCCAGTTTGGACCGCATACTCGATCGTTCGTATCAAATTCACGGCACCCCCGATAAACCAGCCAACCACACCAATAGAGAATGCTGGGTGTTCAAACAAGTCGCAAGTTGAATGAAAATAAGGAAAAGGGGCTGCATAGAGACGACGAGGAGGAGCCCCGGCCGCCGAACATAGGAGGACAGAAGAAATTTCCTCCCCAAGTGAAAACGGTAAACATGATATACGCAGCCCATATTCCCAAGCGGGAACGGAAGCATGCACTGAGGGACGTCTACGCGATGGAGCCAGTCGCCCCAAAGTTCAACCCATGGTCTTCTTATCCGATCACCTTCGATCACAGGGACCACCCCACCAGTATCCATCATGGCGGTTCTACCGCATTGGTCCTTGACCCCATCATTGACGGATTTCACCTCACTCGAGTCCTTATGGACGGTGACAGCAGCCTGAACTTGCTTTATCAGGATCCAGTGCGCAAAATGGGTATAGACCCCTTGAGGATCAAACCCACCAAAACCGCCTTTAAAGGTGTCATCCCAGGTGTAGAGGCCTGTTGCACGGGCTCAATAACACTGGAAGTAGTCTTCAGATCTCTGGACAACTTCCGAAGCGAGGAGTTAATCTTCGATATCGTCCCCTTCCGCAGTGGCTATCATGCATTGCTCGGACGAACCCCAGATTCAACGCCATACCGCATTATGCATACCTCAAGCTCAAAATGCCAGGACCTCGCGGGGTTATAACAGTTAATGGAAACACAGAACGCTCGCTCCGCACGGAGGAGCACACTACGGCCCTCGCAGCAGAAGCGCAAAGCAGCCTTATGAGGCAAACCACCAATTCGGTGAAAAAGACCCCAGACACCTTCAAGCGAGTCCGGAGTACCCTGCAAGAGGATCGCCAGGCACATTTAGGGCTCGCCTAGCAATTCAGCCTCCGTCCTAGTCCCAGTCAAGCGGCGAAATTTGCACCGCGCGCACATAATTACGCACTCAAGATACCATGGGCATAGGCGGAGGCACGGCCATGGCACGGCCCACAATGCGGCACAACCGCTTCAGGACCCGTATACCTTTAACATTTTCTTCCTTTCAGGCCCCTATTCTCTGAAGTCCCTCTCCGATCGTCTGATTATCGGACCCGTCACGGGAAGGAAACACCAAGGAAGCAAGAAGCTTTGACGTACAAGGGAATCCTCAGGTGGTCTCTGATAACGATCGATATACCTATTTTGTATACCCACACGCAGGTTGACCTTGGATAGGACATGTCAAATAGTCCTATTTTTTACTTATTGCACTACATATATGCATACGTTTTGACGTATCATTTAAATAACAATGTACAACATTAGCTCGTTATTGCATTCCTTTATCTTTTTTTCCTGTCTGCTTACTTACGACAAGTCGCACCCGTACATTCTGATACGACCAGTGCGCCAGGGGCTTCAGTGTACCCCATAACACGGCATGAAAAGTCCCAACACTTTCGACAGTGCGGCACCCCGAACTTATAACATTATATGCATCAGCTCTGAATCATGTCTTGGGTCAATAGTTGGGTTTGCCCGGCTCCCATGTTTTGGTACCTTACGTTCCGCTATATCGGCTAAGGTAGCATTGGGAGAACTACTGCGATTGTGTCCCGGTTCTTCCGGACGAGCACCTCAGTAGAGAAAGCCAAAAACTGACTGTCATGATGCGGCGAGAGCTGGTCGCTGTTCGAGAGGTCTCAAATCCTTAAAGATTTTTTCTGCTTTGGTCAAGGACTCGGCCTTGTCCGATTTAGGCGTACATAGCGCCCCAAGTTTGACCTTCCGAATACTAGGGTCTTCGCCAAAATTAAAAATCATAGACTTCAATGGCTAAGTGAGAGTGATAAAGCTTTATAGTCTGATTGCCTGGTTCGTTGTGCTGAACACCTCCTTCGAAGGACCCAAAACTGGGATAAAGAGTGATCAGGTTTATCCTGAACACCTCAGTACTCGTTACATGGGGGCAGAAGCCGACGACTGGCCAACTCTCAAATTTTATAAACAGCCGCACAGAAGGTAATATTTTAAATCAACAAGCGTTACATAGCGCACATGAACTCGTTTCACATTACAGGATCACATGAGTACATTCATTTAAATATTACATCCTTAGCACATTCCTCTGCCACAAGGCGAGCACCCTTCAGGACACTGTCATAATACTTTTCGGGGCGGCGATGCTCCTTGCCCTCTGGCGGCCCCTCCTTCACCAGCTTTTTGGCGTCCATCTTCGCCCAGTGCACTTTCGCCCGGGCAAAAGCCCTGCGTGCACCCTCAATGCAGACATACCGCTTTATGACTTCAAACCATGGGCAGGTGTTAACAAGCCGCCTTACCAGGCCGAAATAGCTGCCAGGCAGGGGCTCGCCAGGCCACATTCAGACTATGAGGTCCTTCATGGCCAGTTCGGCCGCCTTGTGAAGCTCGACCAGTTGCTTCAACTGGTCGCTCAAGAGCATCGGATGTTCGGTCCCAGTATACTGAGACCAGAACAACCTCTCCGTCGAGCTCACTTCCTCGGCCCGGTAGAACTCCGCGGCATCCGACACACTGCTGGGTAGATCTGTGAACGCTCCTGGAGAGCTCCGAATTCAGGTAAGTAAAAGGAAAGTTTCCTTCACATGCTTGCTTTGCATAATGAATGCCTTCCCCGCCGCTATCTTCCTGACCGCCTCAATTTCCTGGAGGTCCTTTTGGGCTTTGGCCTTGACATTTTGTGCGTTCTCGAGGGCCTTTGCAAGCTCGGACCCTTTCGTCCTAGAGTCATGCTCCAAGGACTCGTACTTCTTGACAAACTCCTGGAGCTCTTGCTGAACCTCGCCGACTCGGGCCTCTTGCTTCTCGCACTCGGCGCGCTCCTTGGCCACTTTGCCTCCGGCCTCGGACAGCGCCTTCTTCAGGGTCGCCACTTCGATCATGGCCCCTAGCAAAATTCATGACGATCCTGTGATCTAACAACCAGTTTCCTTTTTCTTTATCAATAAACAGACGAGGTATCACCTACCTTTGTTCTCTTCGAGCTGCCTCTTGGTAAGGCCGAGCTCTTCCTCGGACCGCTCAAGGTTCCGCTTCAGTGCGGAGACCTCCGCCGTGTGAGCGGCAGTGGCCAGTAGTGAAGCATGCTTATTCACATAGACATATTCTGATTAGACTCCTGTGATTATCATTTGATCCTCTGTCCGGCCTTTCTTCCGAAGACCAAATAGAGCATCAGGGGCTACTGTCTATGCTGTAACATTTTCTCATAATTTGATTACTTACCTCGAAGCCTGTTAGGAGGCTGGCACAGGCTTCAGTCAGTCCACTTTTGGCGGACTGAACCTTCTTGACCACCGCACTCATGATAGTGCGGTGCTCTTCTTCAATGGAAGCGCCGCGAAGCGCTTCCAGCAAATTGTCCGATGCCTTTGGATGGACAGAGGCCATCGGCACAGACTTGCTGCCCCCGGCATTAGAGCCCATGGGAGTCTTGCCCCTCGTGCGCCCAGCTTCCAGAATGTCACCTTGGGGCGCTTCCGGAACTGTCTCCCCTTGGTTCAGTACCCTTTGACACAACACCTCGATGTCGTCCGTAGGGCGGGCGAGGAGGCGGTCGGGAGTGAATCGATGTTCATCTCCGACGGGCCCAAAGACTCATCCGAATAGGATACGTCGATACGGGCTTTGGATGGGCTGCATGATCATGTTCGGCATGATAAGAAGTAATAAAATAAAACACACCAAGAACTATTATGGTATCCAGATACTTACGACTTCGCGAGGGGCTTGTCCCTGGGTAACCACTCCTCGTCGCTAAAAGCAGCCGCCGTGGAGCAGTCCGGAAGGAGAGCCCTTCCCTTCTTTGACCCTTCGGCTTCCCCTGACGGGGTGGCCTTCCTTTTCTTGTCTCCCCCGGCTGGGGGGGGGGGAGAACTTTCCTCTTCTTCCTCCTCGTTTTCGTGGGAGGAGGGTGCCTCGGTGTTATCGGACGATGAGTCCGATACGACCTTGCGCCGAAGACCTTTCCTGGTCCCCGTGGCCTTCTTCTCCGGCGCCTCATAGGGCGCCGGAACCAGCATCTCCGTTAAGAGAGCCCTTGCTGGATCCTCGGGCAGTGGGGCCGAACAATCGATCCGCCCCGCCGTCGCGACCCATTCCTGTTAAATGGCGTGGAGGCTTAGATCCCCACATGATTATACTGGGGAAAGAAACATCTTATGAGATATAAGGAGCTTACCGGATTGGCAGGGCGCCTTGTGCTGAGTCCGCGATCCTCAGTAAGGGGAGGAGGTACCTCAGCGGACTTGAACAGCACCCTCCAGATGTCCTGGTGTGTCGTGTCGAAGAGCTCTCTCAGCGTCTGGTGCTTAGCCAGGTCGAACTCCCACATATTGAATGCCCGTCTTTGACACGGGAGGATCCGGCAGAAGAGCATGACCTGGACCACGTTGACAAGCTTGATTTTCTTGCTTATCATGTTTTTAACACAGTTCTGGAGTCTGATCAGCTCCACCGACGAACCCCAGGATAGGCCCTTCTCTTTCCAGGAGGTGAGCCGCGTGGGGATGCCGGATCAAAATTCGGGGGCCGCCACCCAGTTGGTGTCACATGGCTCGGTGATGTAGAACCACCCTGATTGCCACCCCTTCACTGTCTCCACATAGGAGCCTTCGAGCCAGGTGACGTTGGGCATTTTTCCCACCATGGCGCCTCCGCACTCTGCTTGCTGGCCGACCACCACCTTCGGTTTAACATTGAAGGTCTTCAGCCACAGACCAAAGTGGGGCTTGATGCGGAGGAAGGCCTCGCACATGACGATAAAAGCCGAGATGTTGAGGATGAAATTGGGGGCCAGATCGTGGAAGTCCAGCCCGTAGTAGAACATGAGCCCGCGAACAAATGGGTGGAGGGGAAATCCCAGCCCCGCGGACGAAATGGGTAAGGAATACAACCCTTTCGTGGGGTTCGGGGGTAGGGACGATCTGCCCTGCGTCTGGGAGCCTGTGCGTGATATCTGCGGCCAGGTATCCGGGTTCCCGGAGCTTCATAATGTTCTCCTCCATAACAGAGGAGACCATCCACTTGCCTCCCGCTCCGGACATGTTTGGAGTGGTTTTGCGGAGAAAATGCGAACTTGGGCGCTGGAGCTCGAGTGCGCGAGAATGGATGGGCAGGGAAGAAGAAGGCGTGGGTGAAAAGGAGGAGTCCTTGTCCCTTTATAAGGGCGGAAGAAACTATGCGCCTCCCCACCCGCCTGGTAAACTCGCTTATTCCCCAAGCGCCGTGATTGATGGCGCGGTTGGGTTACCCACACCCGTATTGATGAGAATCCCGTGATAAGGGGCCACGATCTCTGCTTCGACAAGATGTGCCAAGAAAACCGCCTCACAATATGTGCAGTAGCTGGTTGAGAAAAACGGTTCGAATAATGACCGGGCCATGGCATGATGTCACGTTATGAAAAGTTGTCAGCAAATTAGATTTGTGGAAATATTATACTCTCTACGGTGGTATGTGGAATTTGTTTTGCAGAGCCGGACACGATCCTTGTGTTCAAAATCTTCTATGGAGTATTCAGAGAAGGAACCCGCCTTGCAATGTCGAAGACAATCTGCGCGCCGGACTCATCGTCATTGAAGCCTGGTTCAGGGGCTACTGAGGGAGTCCTGGATTAGGGGGTCCTCGGACAGCCGGACTATATACTTTGGCCGGACTGTTGGACTATGAAGATACACGATTGAAGACTTCGTCCCGTGTCCGGGTGGGACTCTCCTTTGCGTGGAAGGCAATCTTGGCAATTCGGATATGTAGATATCCTCCCTTGTAACCGACTCTGTGTAACCCTAGCCCCCTTCGGTGTCTATATAAAGCGGAGGGTTTAGTCCATAGGACAAGAACAATCATAATCATAGGCTAGCTTCTAGGGTTTAGCCTCTTCGATCTCGTGGTAGATCAACTCTTGTAATACTCATATCATCAAGATCAATCAAGCAGGAAGTAGGGTATTACCTCCATCAAGAGGGCCCGAACCTGGGAAAACATTGTGTCCCCCTCCTCCTGTTACCATCCGCCTTAGACGCACAGTTCGGGACCCCCTACCCGAGATTCGCCGGTTTTGACACCGACAGCCGCAGCCAGGCCCACGTCTGCCAAGACTCCACCGTCGTTCCCATGCAGCTGCCAGCCCACCAGCTAGGCAGGCGCCTGTGTGGTGACGTGCGGCATCTAGGCCGACTCGACAAGCACCTGCGTGGTGGCATGAAGATCTTCGTGATGATTCAGTCACCGCACCAACTCAGCAGCCAGCCAACATGGCACTACACGCCTCCTCAGTTCGAACGCGCGTCAAAGCCAGGCGAGGCGGCGACAGCTGGGACATGCTTCCTTACCGTCCCCGATAAAGCAAGAAGGGCACGTTGGCAGTGCATTAAATGCGTTTGTCCTACGCTGCCAGGAGATAGACTCGATTACTGTATACCTTTCCACCTCTTGTGGGCCACTGTGGCAGCCCCTTTTGACTATAAAAGGAGACCCGCGGTGTACTGAGAGAGGATTCAGATTTTTTGGACGAGGCATGCATCATAGCTAGTTCAAGAACTCAAGAACACTCAAATACACACCAAAGCAGGACTAGGGTATTACGCATCGTTGCGGCCTGAACCTGGGTAAACGATCCTCGTGCTGCCTTCTAGACCCGCTCTTTGCACAACCTCCCGCCCGCCAACCGTAGCAAAAAGGGACCCCGGTGATCCCATAGGTGTCGTTTCCCCCGACATCTTTGGCGCGCCAGGTAGGAAGCGCAGGTTGTTAAAATCTGGTCTAGTTGGCGCAGCGGCTTCATCGTGGTTGTCACTCCAAGGAAGAAGACGACCGAACAAGCAACATCATTTGCGAATGCGATAAACGCTCGCGCGGTGGGAGAAAATCTAAGTCATGCCTAACTTTGAATAATTCCTTTTATATATATGGTTGTTTTCCTCGGAGATCCTGTTCTTGGTATGAGAAACCTGCACGCGATGGGGGCCTTCCTCTATTGGCAACGCCCTTGTTCTGTTTTGACTCCGCTCAACAGTTCGAGCGGCCGCGTCGAGAACGGCAAGGTGGCCTTCCCGATATTGGCAACGCCCTTGTTCTGTTTCTAGTCCGCTCAACAGTTTGAGCGGCCGCGCTGAGAACGGCAAGGTGGTTTATTTGGCCACAAGCACACCCGGCCGGTTGTTGAGGACCCGTCCTCGAAACGCCACAGCCTGGATTCACGCGCCAGCAAGCCTATCCAGTTGAGAGCAGGGTGTACATACAAAGAAAGATCGAACAGGAAAATTACATGCATCGTTTCAAAGTAATGCAGAGTTATATTACACCAATTGTTGCTGCGGTTCTAACTAAAGATAAAAATTGTCTTGGTCATGAACCTGCAGCAGTGATGAGAAACGGGGTGCCTAGTCCCGACGCTGGCCCTCTATCCTCCAAACTCCATCGACGCGGCTGATGATTGGCTTGATACGCTCTTCGAGCGCCGCAAGGTCCACTCCCTCCGGCAAGCTCTCTAGCGCGGCGTCGAAGTTGAGGTCGGGGTTCCAGTACGCCACCTTGGTGAGAACCTTGGTCAGGGCACCCCGGCAAAGCCTCCGGGCCTCGTTGGCTAGAGAGGACGCTCTGTTGGAACGGAGCTGCTCCAGGGCCTCAAGAACGCCCTCAAAGAACAGGGTCAGCTTGGCATTGGGGCTCGCGCCCGCCTCAGGGGAATACCTGAATCTTGACATGCCCATGGCGGCCAGCTGCGTGGTAAGCCTCTCCGTGACACCGGCGAGGCAGTTGGTCCAGAGGTTTTCGCCCTTCACATAATCCTCGTGGTTGGCAGCATCGTTCCTCCGCAGCTGCTTCTCGTTCTCCAGGGCCTTGGTCAGGATCTCTTCCCGGGCCCTGACCTCCGAAAGCGTCCCCTCAAGACCCTCCAGCTTCAGCTTCAGGTCTGTGATGGAGTCATTGGCCTTGGAGAGCGACTCGGCCTTGCCGAGGACTATGGCCTGCGCCTCCACCAAGGCACCGTTGAGTGTGTCCTTCTCCTTCACCAGCTCCAGGACTTGTTTCTTCAGGTCATGCCGCTCCACCTCCAGCTCCTTCACTCTGCCGGCATGGACCAGGACTTGGGCATCAAGCGCCTCCCTGTGCTTCTGCTCCAGTTCCTGGGTCTGCAGCACGACGAGCTTCTCGACCTACTCATCCTTGCCGCGAAGCGTGGCGGCGAGTGCCTCCTCGCGAGAGGCAAGGTCCTCCTCCTGGGAGTTCAGCTCGTCCTGGTGCTGATGTCGAGCGGCCTCGTCCTTGGCCGCCTGTTCTCTTGCCACCTCTTCGACTTTCTTGACATCGGACTGCTTCAAGATGAGCTCCCGTTTGCGCTCAGCTAGCAGGTCCAGAGCGACCTTCAGTTCCTCGCGGGCTTGGCAGAACCAGGCCTGCGTCTCGAGGACGTGTTCCTCAAGATCCGCCTCCGCCTTGTCCACCACCGTCATCTTGGATTTTGCCTTGTCCAAGCGGGCACGGTGAAGCGCCTGGAGCTTCTAGAAGTTGGTTCTCATGGTCCGAAGCAGCTGCTCCTCTTGGGAACCGCCGCTGCTGGTGCTCGGTTCGTCAACGACCTGGAGCCCAGTGGAGGCGAGGGCCTCGTCATCAAACGCCCCCGCTTCAGCTAGCGCCCTAGTGCTTTCCGTTCCTGGAAGATGGACGAACAAGTCGTCGCCCACCTTCAAGTACTTGCTCGAGCTAGAGGCAGCAGAGGAGGATGGTTGGTCGTCAACCACCCCCTCCTTGGCAGCGGCCCTGCTGGCCTCTCCGACAGGCCCCTTGCCGGCCTGCTCGGCAGTGGCCTTGCTAGCCTCCCCGGCAGGCTCCTTGGCGGGCTCTTTAGCGGCGGTCTTGGCAGCCTCCTCAGTGGCGACCTTGTTGGCCTCGGCCTCGGTGTCCCTGGCGACCTCCCCGATAACGATGTCGATATCCTCCCGGTCCGCCGAGGAAGGATCTGGATACCAAGAAGAGAGGATGAGACGGGGCCAAGGTCAAGGTTCAATAAGAAAAATAAAGAGCGAGGACAGAAAGCAAACGACTTACCCGCTTCAAGCTGGGAAGAATTAGCACCCTCCCCTCCAGCATTTGTTGCCGGGGCAGAGCCCCCGGCACCCAAGTTCGTCTCCTCCTCCATATGAGTGGGCTTGGTGGTGGATGCCCTCGCCGGTGGCGCCCCTCGGGGTGGCGTAGTCGAGGGGGGCAGCGTGTTGGGGGTGGCCCTCAACGGCTCCTCCTGCCGCCATTCTTCTCCTGTGAACCCGGGAAGGTCAGCATCAAGGATTCACACCCCAATGTTCATCAGTGAAGGAGTGAGTGGTGAGCTTACGCTGGATGCTGGAGCGGGGGTTGCACCGGGGACTGCTATCCAGGCTGCTCTCCACCAACAACGGCGTGCGCGAAGTACCCACCGGGGGCTTGTCGCCCGTTGAGGCCTTGGCCTTCTTCGCCGCCCTCTGGGCCAACGTCTCCATACCCTTACAAGAATAAAAACAAGTCAAGAAAACCGGCGCGATATGAAGGGACGGCGATGATGAAGGGCAAGATTGTAACGCCCTCGATGCGGCTATATCTCCCACGTGTCGAAGCACGACTTAGAGGCATAACCGCATTGAAAGCAATATCACAAGTGAGGTAATCTTCACAACAACCCATGTAATACAATAGGGGAAAAGGATACATAGTTGGCTTACACTCGCCACGTCACACAAATACATAAATAAGTCATTACATTCATCCAATTACACTCAAGGTCCGACTACGGAACCAAAATGAAGAACAACCCCCAAATGCGACAAAGTCCCCGATCGCCCCAACCGGGCACCAGTACTGATCATCTGGGAAAGACACGTAGTAATGACGAGAGTCTTCATCGAACTCCCACTTGAGCTCGGTCATATCATCTGGAGCAGTATCATCGGTCCCTGCATCTGGTTTTGGAAGTAATCTGTGAGTCACGGGGACTCAAAAATCTCACACCCTCGCGATCAAGACTATTTAAGCTTATAGTTAGGGTAAAGGTATGATGTGGAGCTGCAGCAAGCGACTAGCATATATGGTGGCTAACATACGCAAATGAGAACGAGAAGAGAAGGCAAAAGCACGGTCGAACAACTATGATCAAGAAGTGATCCTAGAACAACCTATGTCAAACATTACGTGAACATCGTGTTCACTTCCCGGACTCCGCCGAGAAGAGACCATCACGGTTACACACGCGGTTGGTGCATTTTTAATTAAATTAAGTTTCAGGTTTTCTACAACCAGACATTAACAAATTCCCATCTACCCATAACCGCAGGCATGGCTTTCAAAAGATCAAATCCCTGCAGGGGAGTCCCAACTTAGCCCATCACAAGCTCTCACGGTCAACGAAGGATATTCCTTCTCCCAAGACAATCCGATCGGATTCGGCATCCTGGTTACAAGACATCCTCGACAATGGTAAAACAAGTCCAGCAACACCGCCCGAATGTGCCGACAAATCCTGATAGGAGCTGCACATATCTCGTTCTTAGGGCACACCGGATTGTCCAAACTTACGGTAGGCCAGCCCAGAGTTGCCCCTGGTGGCCACCGGTGGCTGACAAGGTGGACCAACACTTAGAGGAGCACTGGCCTGGGGGTTTAATAAAGATGACCCTTGAGTCCGCTGAACCCAACGGAAAAAGAGGCTAGGTGGCGAATGGTAAAACCAATGTTGGGCATTGCTGGAGGAGTTTTATTCAAGGCGAACTGTCAAGGGGTTCCCATTATAACCCAACCGTGTAAGGAACGCAAAATTCGGGAACATAACACCGATATAACGGAAACTAGGGCGGCAAGAGTGGAACAAAACACCAGGCATAAGGCCGAGCCTTCCACCCTTTACCAAGTATATAGGTGCTTTAAGATAAATAAGGTAATATGATGATATCCCAACAATAAACATGTTCCAACAAGGAACGATCTCCAATCTTCACCTGCAACTAGCAACGCTATAAGAGGGGCTGAGAAAAGTGGTAACATAGCCAAACAACGGTTTGCTAGGACAAGGTGGGTTAGAGGTTGACATGGCAATATGGGAGGCATGATAAGCAAGTGGTAGGTATCATAGCATAGGCATAGCAAAAGAGCGAGCATCTAGCAAGCAAAGATAGAAGTGATTTCGAGGGTATGGTCATCTTGCCTGCAAAGTTCTCCGAGAAGAAGAAAGCTTGATCCTCGAAAACGAACTCAACAGGCTCCTCGAACACAAACTCATCTCCCGGCTCTACCCAAGCAAGAACAACAAGCAAAAGGGAACACAATAAACCACGTGCAATGCTCAAGCAACATGATGCAAACATGGTATGATATGCGGGATGCGATATGTGACGCATATGCATGATTTGGAAAGGAATGATTTAACCTGGCCTCAACTTGGAAAACCAAGAGTGCCATTGGAAAGGTGAGGTGATTTTGGTTGAAATCGATATAAAGATCACCGGAATCGGATGCACGGTTTGGAAATGGCAAACAAAACAAATATGGCACCGGTCTACGATAAACAACAAGTAGCCTTCTAAATGCATCAAGAACAACATTCTACAACACTCCAACATGACAACAAAATACATGGCAGGGATCCACTCATGATGCTTGACAAAATATGAACACTAAGCTACGGCTAATTCACTCAATAGCAGGTTAAAACAAGCATGGCAAAAGTGCAAAAGATTACAGGTTTCAGACTTAGTGAAATTAACAACAAGTCAGGAATTTAACATCAAGAAGCAATGTTTAGAGCACGATAACTACATGCTACAGGAACATATCATGGCAAAACAAAGCATGGCATGAAGCTACTCAAAGTATAAATCAAAAGTCCCTTACCGACCTTAAGCCAAAAGGGATCAGAAAATACAATTGCAACCACGTGAACATAGCAATTAACGTTAACAGATTCAGACTTAGCAGAAAACTGGAACATGGCAAAACAGATAACATGTAGGCATGTTTACGAGCTCGATGAACTCACTACAAATCATGGCATGATAATCTAAGCATACACCCAGCAAATAGACATGGCATATAAGCTAGACATGGCAAGAACAACATCATAGCATGCACAGATCAACTACAACAAGCTTGGCAAAATTGCTAAACATGTTAACAATCTGCCAGGAACATTTTATAGCAAAAGTAGAGCTCGATTAACTCAAGATAGAGTGCTCCATAATTGCAAACAAAGACATGGATGGATAGAGCACCACAATATCTATAAAACATCCTTAGTGACCATGCTCAAAAGAGGCACAGATCACTAGGAAACAACATGAACATATGTCATAAAAATTGCAGCAGGACAAGGACTTAGTGAAATTCTATGTCCCTGAAAACAGCAAGATTGAGTAAGCTACTTTGCATGCTTGTGCTAGTCACCACAAAGATTACAAAAATACATGGCATACACCCCTGTAAAGATGGCATGACATACTTCAAAACACATGTAGAGCTCAGGATCATATCATGCACACATTAATCATGGCAAAAATGACAAAAGTGCATTTGCTGAAATAGATCTGAAACTATCATCACATAGCCCTCTTCCAACAGCATTTCGGGCATCAATATGAGCTCAAATGAAAATTATGCAATGAGATGAAATGATGTACTCCTCGAGACGAACATTTCGGTATGCTACACGCGCAAAACGGAGCCACGGATGCAAAGTTATGACATGATGAACAATGCAAAAAAATATGCAGATCTGGGACTTAGCAGTTCTCCGAAAAAACCAGATCGAGCGTTGGATAACTAGTCTTCGCACAGGCGGGGAATAAGGGTAGCTCTCCCTGGGCTCGGGCCCATGAAGAGGAAATAGGCCGATCGGGCCGGCTGGTGGTTGGGCCTGAGGCTGTGGTGGCCCACGCGGTTGAGGTCAACGGCGTCGAGCGGAGCTGGATCGGGCTCCTCCCGATCCATGGCGGCGGCGCTGGAGGACTCCGGCGAGGACGCAACAACGGCGGGGGGGCCGGAGGGCGCTGGGGACTGCCGGATCTGGTTGCTCCAGACCCATTCCGGCCGGATCCGGGGCCGGGCGACGACGGGGATGGCGCTGGTGCAGCGAGGTGGAGGCGGGGCACTCCGGCGAGGCGGCGGCAAAGTCCGGCGAGCGGGGCGCTCGTTGGTGGTGGGCGCGAGGCGCGCAGCGGCGGAGGGCGCACGGGCGAGGGGCGGCGCCGGATGGGCTCGCGCGGGCGGCACGCGGGCTCGGGCGGGCCGGCGCGGTAGATGAGAGAGAGAAGGCGGCGGGGGATGAGGTGGCGAGCTCGGATTGGTCCGGCGCGGCGGCGTGGACATGTCCAGCGGCGCGGGATGAAATGTCCGGCGGCGGCGGGGAAGACTAGGGTAGGGTTTGTACCGCGAATTTTTGGAGGGGGTCACATATATATAGGTAGAGGGAGCTAGGAGTGTCCAAATGAGGTGCGGTTTGCGGCCACGCGATCATGATCGAATGGCCTAGATGATGGAGGAGGTTTAGGTGGGTTTTGGGCCACTTTGGAGGGGTGTTGGGCTGCAACACACACGATGCCTTTTCGGTCCCTCGGTTAACCGTTGGAGTAACAAACGAAGTCCAAATGGCACGAAACTTGACAGGCGGTATACCGGTAGTAAACCAAGGCCGCATGACAAGTCTAGGTCCAATCCAAAAACGTTTAGCACCCACACACGAAAAGAGGTAGAAAGGGACACCAGAGGACATAGGAGCGCCGGAATGCAAAATGGACAACGGGGAAAATGCTCGGATGCATGAGACGAACACATATGCAAATGCAATGCACATGATGACATGATATGAGATGCATGGCAAAGACAAAACACACGAAGACAAAAACCCGGCAATGAGGAAATAACATAACTTAGTGCCGGAAACGGCAAGAGTTGGAATACAAATAAGGTAAATTACATCCGGGGTGTTACAAAGATGCTTACTCATCCTCCACCTCCTCTTCCGCTGCCTTCCTCTTCCTCCTTGGGCTTAGAGACCCAAGATCGAAGATGACCTCCGTGTCGACATCTGCGGGAGGAGGGGAAGGGGATGGAGTCCGACGACGCTTGGACGAAGAAGATGCAGTCGCTTTCTTCTTCGCCACCACGGCCTTCACCACCTTCTTTGCTGCCGCGGCCCTCGTCAGGCGCACGGACTCCCCCTGGACCTCTTGCCGCTGCTCGGTCCTACCGGGTCGGACCGGCTTGCTAGAGCTGGCCTGCCGCAAGACACGCCTTTTCTTTGTGGCTGGAGGGTCGTCAGCCCCGGCCTCTTCCTTGGTCGACTCCTCGACCACATCTTCGATGAGAGGGGACCCAGTGCCTGCGCTGCTGGCCTCCCCAGGAGACTCTGCCCATCCGGTAAGCTCCTCCTCCTCTACGGCTACCTCAACCTCGTCCTCCACGTGGCCGGCGCTGCCAGCTTCCCTGGCAAGCGCCGCCTCCGTCGCCCTGGCGGCGATGTAGTCTAGCTCCTCTTTGGTGATGTCCTGAACAAGCAGTGGCTCATCGCGGACGTACTTCTCCGACAGGTTGTCGAAGAACTCCTGCACCTGCTCCGCCTCCGGCTCGGCCCAATTTGGGTCCACGCCGTGTGCGTTGAAGTCCGGCATCATGGCGATGATGTCGGTTTGGCGAGAGTTGTTGCTCATCGGGACCACTCCTGCCGGCAACCCGAACAGAGGCCCCTTGACGGCCTTGCCGGCTCTCTCAGCCCTGTCGTCGTCACCCACATCGAGCTGGAAAAGCCTCTGAAAAAATGGGCATGCCCCATCACCATGAAGTTGTGCTTCAAGCCAGGGCTAAGCCTCATGATATCGGCTGCGTTCTTGAAGAGCCAGACCGGCCTCCCCTTGTTATGCAGTGGGGCGATTCGGCGGCGGATGAAATCGGCCCCAATCATATCAAGGGTGAGCTCGGCCATGGTGAGGCGATGATTTTGGTAGTAGCAATCGCGAGCTTCTTGTTGTCGGCGTCGAGGTCGCTCCAGTCCTTACGACGGACTGGCGGGGGATACGTCTCCAACGTATCTATAATTTTTGATTGTTCCATGCTATTATATTACCTGTTCTGGATGTTTATGGGCTTTATTATACACTTTTATATGATTTTTGGGACTAACCTATTAACCTAGAGCCCAGTGCCAGTTTCTGTTTTTTCCTTGTTATAGAGTATCGCAGAAAAGGAAAATCAAACGGAGTCCAATTGACCTAAAACTTCACGGAACTTACTTCTGGACCAGAAGAAGCCCACGGAGTATCGGAGTTGGACCAGGAGAGTCCCGGGCTGCCCACGAGGGCGGGGGGCGCGCCCACCCTCCCAGGCACGCCCCTCTACCTCATGGACAGCCCGGAGGTCCACCGACGTACTTCTTCCTCCCTTATATACCCATATACCCTAAAAACTTCGAGGAGCACAATAGATCGGGAGTTCCGCCGCTAGAAGCCTCCGTAGCCACCGAAAACCAACCTAGACCCGTTTCGGCACCCTGCCGGAGGGGGAATCCTTCTCCGGTGGCCATCTTCATCATCCCGGTGCTCTCCATGACGAGGATGGAGTAGTTCTCCCTCGGGGCTGAGGGAATGTACCAGTAGCTATGTGTTTGATCTCTCTCTCTCTCTCATGTTCTTGAGGTGGTACGATCTTGATGTATCGCGAGCTTTGCTATTATAGTTGGATCTTATGATGTTTCTCACCCCTCTACTCTCTTGTAATGGATTGAGTTTTCCCTTTGAAGTTACCTTATCGGATTGAGTCTTTAAGGATTTGAGAACACTTGATGTATGTCTTGCGTGGGATACCCGTGGCGACAATGGGGTATTCTATTGATTCACTTGATGTATGTTTTGGTGATCAACTTGCGGGTTCCGCCCATGAACCTATGCATAGGGGTTGGCACACCTTTTCGTCTTGACTCTCTGGTAGAATCTTTGGGGCACTCTTTGAAGTTATTTGTGTTGGTTGAATACATGAATCTGAGATTGTGTGATGCATATCGTATAATCATACCCACGGATACTTGAGGTGACATTGGAGTATCTAGGTGATATTAGGGTTTTGGTTGATTTGTGTCTTAAGGTGTTATTCTAGTACGAACTCTAGGGCTGTTTGTGACACTTATAGGAATAGCCCAACGGATTGATTGGAAAGAATAACTTTGAGGTGGTTTCGTACCCTACCATAATCTCTTCGTTTGTTCTCCGCTATTAGTAACTTTGCAGTGACTCTTTGTTGCATGTTGAGGGATATTTATGTGATGCAATTATGTTATTATTGTTGAGAGGACTTGCACTAGTGAAAGTATGAACCCTAGGCCTTGTTTCAACACATTGCAATACCGTTTGTGCTCACTTTTATCATTAGTTACCTTGCTGTTTTTATATTTTCAGATTACAAAAACCTTTATCTACTATCCATATACCACCAGTATCACCATCTCTTCGCCGAACTAGTGCACCTATACAATTTACCATTGTATTGGGTGTGTTGGGGACACAAGAGACTCTTTGTTATTTGGTTGCAGGGTTGCTTGAGAAATTTGCTACTGTCCTACAAACCTCTGCGCTTGGAGGCCCAATAACGTCTACAAGAAGAAGGTTGTGTAGTAGACATCAGCGGGCTTTAACAAACTTGGTAGAACTCCTGCGGATCCTCCTCCTCGATCCATAGCCACCGGCCCCGCCACTCCTCCCACCTCTCCTTCCGGGCGCCCTCCGGATACGTGCCTTCTCCTAGGGCCGTGGGATCCTGGTGACGCAGTCGGAGATGCCCCCCGTCTGGATACGGGGAAAGAAGTAGTGGCGGAAGAGTGCCGTGCTGGGAAGCATTCTAGCAAAGCCCTCGCAGAGGTGGGAAAAGAGGGCCATGCATGCCACGGCAGTCGGCGTAAAATCAAGAAGATGGAAGCCATAGGTGTGCATGACATCATTGAGAAATTCGGAGAAAGGGGGGCAGAGCCCGCAGGAGAAGTAGTCAACGAAGAAAGGATACCGATTCGGGCCGGCCTCGTCAAAATCGGTGGGGATGATGTGCGTGGCTAGATGCCCCGCCGTCTTCGCCCCCACAGAGGCCAGAAGTAGTCCCTAAGGTGGACCGCATCAACCGCCAAGGGGAAGAAGGCAAGCTGCATCCGAAGCACCGCCGACTCGCTCTCTGGCATCTCCTTATCCCCGGCGTCCTTGGCCACTCCCTTGCCCTTACTGGTTTTGGGTACCATGGCGGCCGGGAAAGAGGTGAGGAATATGGAGCAATGGGATATTGAGGGCGATGGGGGCGCGACGGCGGCGGATGGAAGCGGGAGTTTCAGATTTTTTGCTTGAGGAAGAAGGGGGGGATCGCGGTTCCGAAATTGGAGAGACGCGGAGGGTAAATGAGCAATGTGCCCGTGGTTTCCCCTTTTTATGGGAAGGCGCGAGCTGCCTCTTTACCATTCACTGTGATGTGACGCATGAGGGCAGCAACCGCCCCACGCATGACCCCCACATCACGCACGACCCCCATGACGCGCATTCAACGCGGGTCGTGGGGAAGTGCGACGGGCGAGGGAGTTACAACAGTAAAACTCGGCCATGCATGCCCTCGCACTATTTTGGGCCTAGCCCAACAACGTGTCGCACTTATGTATGGCCCAGACCCGGGGTCTCCTGTCGGTGCACAAAAGGTTGTACCCCTTTACTTGTGCGCGGGCAATTGGAGCCGCACCTGCGGCCACACCTAGCGGGGCAGAGGAAGGAAGCAAAGCCACAAGACAGCCAGAACAACGCCGAGCCAGCATCACGAAGAGCAGAGGGTCGAGGTGGACTCCCCGGCAAGGCCCTTGCTGGGGCGGCCTCCACATCCCCGGCAGGAACCTTGCCGGGGCAACTTGCCCAACACGAATGTCGCAGCCACCCTTGAGCCTGTGAGTTCCGACGCCATCGACAGCATTGGAACCGAGGCTCGGGAGGCACCTCCATGGTGGCATACAAATCTTTGTGGAAACCAGGAACACACAAGACTAGATGATGCCCAAAAGACGACGATCCTCGGCAAGATCCTTGCCAAGGATACCCATGAGACCCCTGGCAAGACCCTTGCCGGGGACGACCAAGATGCTGCGGCAAGGCCCTTGCCAGGGCCCCAGCAAGACTCTTGCCAAAAACATCCGCGAGGCCGCAGCCAGGCCCACGTCTGCCAAGACTCCACCGCCGTTCCCATGCAGCTGCCAGCCCACTAGCTAGGCAGGCGCCTGCATGGTGACGTGTGGCCTCTAGGCCAACTCGACAAGCACCTGCGTGGTGGCATGCAGATCTTCGTGAAGATTCATCCACCACACAAACTCAGCAGCCAGCCAAGTGGCACTACACGCCTCGTCAGTTCGGACGTGCGTCAAAGCCAGGCGAGGCGGCGACAGCTGGGACGTGCTTCCTTACCGTCCCCGATAAAGCAAGAAGGGCACGTCAGAAGCGCATTAAATGCGTTTGTCCTACGGTGCGAGGAGATAGACTCGATTATTGTATACCTTTCCACCTCCTGTGTGCCACTGTGGCAGCCCTTTTTGACTATAAAAGGAGGCCCGCGGCATACTGAGAGAGGATTCAGATTTTTTGGACGACGCACGCATTGTAGCTAGTTCAAGAACTCAAGAACACTCAAATACACACTAAAGCAGGACTAGGGTATTACACATCCTTGCGGCCCGAACCTGGGTAAACGATCCTTGTGCTGCCTTCTAGACCCGCTCTTTACACAACCTCGGGCCCGCCAACCGTAGCAAAAAGGGACCCCAGTGATCCCATAGGGGAACCGACACGTATGTATTGTTGTTACTAAGGATAAAATGATGGGGTTTATCTCTACATAGATAGATCTTGTCTACATCATGTCACCATTCTTATTGCATTACTCCGTTTCTCCATGAACTTAATACACTAGATGCATGCTGCATAGCGGTCGATGTGTGGAGTAATAGTAGTAGATGCAGGCAGGAGTCGGTCTACTAATCTTGGATGTGATGCCTATGTAATGATAACTTCCTGAATATCATCGTGATTATTTGAAGTTCTATCAATTTCCCAACAGTAATTTTTTCACCCACCGTTTGTTATTTTTCTCGAGAGAAGCCACTAGTGAAACCTACGGCCCCCGGGTCTCTTTATCAAATTATTTGCCTTTGCGATCTATTTTCCTTTGCTTTTATTTTCAGATCTATTAAACTAAAAATACAAAAATGCCTTGCTGCAATTTATTCTTATTTATTTTATTTGGCGTTGAATCTATCAATATACTACATTTTATCTCACGTTCGTTTGCCTATCTTGAGGCGTCGTACCCAGAAGGGATTGACAACCCCTTTGACACGTCGGGTTTCGAGGATTTGTTATCTGTGTGCGGGTGCTATTTACGTTGTGTTGCTTGGTTCTCGTACTGGTTCGATAACCTTGGTTTCACATCTGAGGGAAATACCTACCGCTGTTGTGCTGCATCATCCCTTCCTCTTTGGGGAAATACCGACCTATCTTCAAGCCGCATCAACGTCCAGTTCAACATTGCGGCACGGCTGGGCTGGCACCATCCTTTAGTGGTGGAGCCTGGATCCGCCCTGCTCGCAACGACCCGGAGTGCAACGGGCGATGGGCTCAGACCCCGAAGTGCTTAGGATGTAGACCAGCGGGGACCTCTCTACTAAGCCTAGGTAGGGCTACGACGTGTTGATCTTCCAAGGTCGGGCATGTACCTAGAAAAGTGTGTCCGACCAGAGTAATCAAGCGTGTTGGAAAACGTGGTTCACCCCTGCAGTGAAGATTATCTATTAATAGTCGTGTCCACGGTAACGGACGTTCAGACTTATATCCTGATCTTTTACAACTAGAAATGGATACTTGAGATATGTGGCTTCGAGATTGCTTTCTCGCAGGGAGTCGAGGAAGGATCACTGGGTCTTAATACTACAACGTTCTTGTTAATTATAAACTTCTATTCTTTACTCTTCTACATGATGCAAGATGCTTGGATCTGCTTGAAGATGCTAGTCTTTGATTGGCTAGGCCTTCCCCTCTATTGTAGCATTCTACAGTTCAGTCCACAGATACAACCCTTCCTTTGATACCAATGCATACTTAGTATAGATCTGATACTTGCGAGTACTTTGGATGAGTACTCACGGTTGCTTTGCTACCCCCCTTTCCACCTTTCTTCTTTCCGGTTGATGCAACCAGCTGTCGGAGCCCAGGAGCCAGATGCCACCGCCGATGCCTACTACTACGTGGAGAACGCCGACGACCAAGAGTAGTTAGGAGGTCCTAGGCAGGAAGCCTTGCCTCTTCGGTCGTGTTTTTTTTGTGCTTGCCTTCTTAGGGCATTCTTGTTCAACTTATGTCTGTACTTAGATATTGTTGCTTCCACTGACTCTTGTGTATCGAGATTGTATTCGAGCCCTCGAGGCCCCTGGCTTGTAATATGAAGCTTGTATTATTTTAATTTGTGTCTAGAGTTGTGTTGTGATATCTTCCCATGAGTCCCTGATCTTGATCGTACACATTTGCGTGTATGATTAGTGTACGATTGAATCGGGGGCATCACACTTACGGAATAGCGCCTAAACTAGGGTTTAACCTTCTGTCACTCTCGCAACCCATCATCTAATAACTATTATGGTGAAGTGTCATGTAGTCAACGTTCACATGACACCACTAAGGGAATCACAACATACATACCATCAAAATATCGAGCACACATCATGTTCACATGATTATTTGCAACATGATTTCTCCCGTGACCTCAAGAACAAAAGTAAATACTCACAAGTGATAAACATGCTCAAGATCAAAGGGGTATTAAATAGCATAATGGATCTGAACATATAATCTTCCACCAAATAAACCATAGAGTAATCAACTACAAGATGTAATCAACACTACTAGTCACCCACAAGCAGCAATCTATAGTTCCGGTAACAAGATTGAACACAAGAGATGAACTAGGGTTTGAGATCAAATGTTGCTGTTGAAGATGTTGATGGAGATTTCCCTCCCCAAGATGGGAGAGTTGTTGGTGATGATGACGACAATGATTTCCCCCTCCGGGAGGAAGTTCCCCTGGCAGAATCGCTCCGCCGGAGGGCAAAAGTGCTCCTCCCAAGTTCCACCTCGAGACGGCGGCGCTCCGTCCCGAAAGTCCTCCCCTTATTTTTTCTATGTCAAAATAACTTATATACTAGAAGATGGGCACCGGAGGTGGGCCTGGGTGAGCACAACCCACCAGGGCGCGCCCTAGTATCTTGTGCTCACTAGGGTGGCCCCCTCTAGTACTTATTTGCTCCAATATTCTTCTTATATTCCATAAAAATTCTCTGTAAAGTTTCAGCTTGTTTGGAGTTGTGCAGAATAGGTAGCCTAACGTAGCTTTTCCAGGTCCAGATTTCCAGCTGCTGGAATTCTCCCTCTTTGTGTGTACCTTGCATATTATGAGAGAAAAGGCATTAGAATTACTCTAAAAAGCATTATTATACATAAAAATATCATAAATAAAATTAGAAAAACATGATACAAAATGGACGTATCAACTCGCCCAAGCTTAGACCTCGCTTGTCCTCAAGCGAAAACCAAAATCGAAATACATGTCCACATGCTTAGAGAGAGAGGTGTCGATACAAACAAAATACAGACATAGAAGCATCATGTTGATTATTATAACAACAACAAATTTAAACATAATAATTTTATCATAAAATTCTCATGAATAAGTGACAATTCAGCACACTATCGAAGTATGAAGCATAAACTCTATTAGAAACCAACAAACTATGTTCTCAATCAACTTTGCAACTACAATGCATCATCTTTTCAGGAAGGGTCACATATTAGATCCTTTAGGCAAGTCCACATACTCAACCATCATTTAGTCTTATATGATTGCTCACACTCATCGCGTACAGATGAGCAAAACATTTCAACCGAACACATAGAAAGATAGGGGCTTATAGTTTCACCTCCCAACGAATTCACCTCAAGGGTGATGTCAACAGTAATAACTCATGCCACCCATATTCAACTGGACATATGTGCCTAGATCTTTCCTCACCATATGATGCTTGGCAAAGGAGAAAAATAAAAAGGAATAGAGAGAAAAACTTTGACTCTTTGCATAAAAGGAAATACATAAAAGTAAAAGATAGGCCCTTCAAAGAGGGAAGCAGAGGTTACCATGCGCTTACTTGTTTGTATGATGAACCCCTTAGTGCAAAAGAACGTCATGTTGTACTGCCCCTTGTGATGGCAACCTTTATTATGTAGTCTATCGCTTTTATTCTTCACCATCACAAGTTCGTACAATGCTCAATTTTCTCTTACACTAAATGATCTCAAATTTTAGAAGAAATTTTTATTGCCTTATTGCACCGATGAAAACTTACTTAAAGGATCTGATTCAATCCTTAGGTAGGTATGGTGGACACTTGAAAATAAGATTTGGGTTTAAGGGTTTTTGGATGCACAAGTAGTATCTCTACTTAGTGCGGCATTTTTGGCTAGCAAAGATAGGGGCAAGCACCACATGTTAAAGGATCCATGACAATATGAATTCTATGTGAATATGAACAAACATAAATCATTAAGTTTTCTTCCTTGTCCAACGTCAACAATTTTGGCATATAATATTTTGATGGGGGCTCACAAATCACAAAAGATTTCCAGGATAGTGTATTTATGTGTGAATCTTCTCTTCCCTTATTAATTCTTTCATGATTTGCATCATTGACCAATGCTATGTTTGTCAATCTCTAATAAATTTTTCTACTTATACTTTTCCTTATGTGGTGTCATCACCTACCATAAGATTAGCATATGATCTTCTTGATTTATTTCCTTTCTTTTTATTTATTTATTTTAATTTTATTACAACATGAAATTAAAGAAAGCAACAACTCATACTAAACTTTATTATATATGTCAAACACGATTACAAGGATAGATCACTAAGCAAACTCTCGAAATGAAAGGATCAAACTAAACTTTTATTCATCTTAAGCAAAATATAACTATGGATCGAACTAAAATAAGTAAAGGCAAAAGATAGTGGGGATGATACGATACGGGGGAACCTCCCCCAAGCTTGGCGGAAGCCAAGGGGAGTGCCCATACCTGGTACTCAATTTTCTTTTGGTGATAATAAAGTAGCAGCGATCCTATGCTTCACAATCAACAGATTTTCCAATCTACGGATGACGCTTCAGAGGAAGATGATGTGCTCTTGATGCATAATATTTCCATGAGTGAGATATTTATTTTGCACACGAACCGTTTCAATGATTCGAAAGGCTTCAATCTCAGTCGGGGTAAGATGATCATAGTAAGGTTTAAGCATATCTTCTTCTTCTTCCTCAGCAGGACATGCCTGCTCAACTGCCGGGGCTTGATCTCTGGTAGCCTCCTTGCTCTTGTCTCCCCTAACGGCTTCTATGGGCTCTTCTCTCTTCAGCTTGATCTTCATCAACCAAGCATCCTCTTCCATGTTGTTGGAGGAGGAAGGAAACATGATGCCTGGCTCAACAGATCTGACCGAAAACAGCAAGAAAAGAGAACAGAAGATTTCTCCGTGATACGCTGATCAATAGGTTTGGGGGGTATATAAAGATTTTTTATCTCTGGGGACAAGCAAACTATAGAAAAACGGAGTCCGAAAAGTACCCGAGGTGGGCACAACCCACCTGGGCGCGCCTGGCAAGCCTGGTGCGCCCTGGTGTCTTGTGCCCACCAGGGTACGCTTCGTGGTTGTTTCTTATTTTCCTAATTTTTGTTATATTCCAAAACTGACAAAAATATTTTTGTGGATTTTTCGGAGTCCGTTTACTTACCGTATCACGTACCTCCTTATTTTCACGATTCTAGAGTGTTCCAGAAGGACTCTTTTATGTGTCCTTATGGTAGTTTGGGTGATATTACTGTCGACATTAATGGGCGCAGAAAATATTCTCAAACTTTAAACTCACGCTTTTGGATTCTTTTATCATGCCATCTTTTAACTTTTTCTTTAAATTACTTGGCATTTTCATAAGCTTGGGTTCTCCATTCATCTAATGAACTAATATCAAATAACCTCTTTTCACCGGCAAGTTTGAAATCATAGTTGAGTTCTTTGATTGCCCAATATGCTTTATGTTCTAAGTCAAAAGGCAAATGCCAAGCTTTTCCATAAACCATTTTATAAGGAGACATACCCATAGGATTTTTGTATGTTGTTCTATAACCCCAAAGTGCATCATCTAATTTCTTAGACCAATTCTTCTGGGACCTATTGACAGTCTTTTGCAAAATTATCTATTGCTAAGTTCAACTTGACCACTAGGCTGAGGATGATAAGGTGATGCAATTCTATGGTTAACATCATACTTGGCAAGGATTTTACGGAGAGCACCATGAATAAACTATGAACCACCATTAGTCATTAAATATCTAGGGACTCCAAACCTTGGGAAAATAACTTCCTTAAGCATTTTAATAGAGGTGTTGTGATCAACACTACTAGTTGGAATAGCTTCTACCCACTTAGTAACATAATCAACAACAACCAAAATATGTGTATACCCATTGGAGGAAGGAAAAGGTCCCATGTAATCATATCCCCAAACATCTATGCATCTACCTCTGTCTACACAAGCTTTTGCTGAGCTGGAATGTCTACAACAAATGATAAATGCTTATGCTTTCTCTACGGACCATGACTCATGGATATGGCCTTTTAATAAGCGATGCTTCAGAACTAAATCCTTTTATATGCATGAGCATCAAGATATTGTTGTTGATCCTATTTTCCAATGGATTTGGAAATCTTCACGTACTCTAAAAATTAAAATGTTTGGGTGGCTTCTACTGAGGGATCGTTTAAATACCAGAGATATGTTACAAAGGAGGCACTGGCATGTGGAGGATCATTCCTGTGTGCTATACCCATATCTCATTCATGAAGATGTTGCCCACTTGTTTTTCTCCTGTAATTTCAGTGTTAGAGTCTGGGATTACTTGCAGATTCACTGGGATCCTCAGCCTGGGATGACCACTTATAACATGGCAGTAAAAGCTAGGAAGGATTTTGGGCATATTTTCTTCACTGAAGTGGTCTTTACTGCTGTTTGGAATATCTGGATTCTAAGGAATGGCAATGTTTTTAGGAATGAGAGGCCTACATTCAGATCCTGGAGACATAACTTTATTCATGACATAACCTTGCTCTCTCATAGGATTAAATGTAAATACAGGGATAGCCTTCTGACCTGGATTACTAATCTTCCTTAGTTAGCTCTTGTTACCCAGTTTGGGTTGTAAGTATGTCTTTCTCCTTTCTTCTTTCTTATGTAATTGAATTGTACATGACTCTGTTTTTTCCTTTGTTGCTTTCAATAAAGAGCTGTGAGGCTTTTGCCTTGCAGTATATAGTCAAATGGTTCAACAACAAGTGAATAATTCATAGGCATTTCTTGACGCTTACTGATATTACCTATTCTTTGGCATTCATCACAAGATAAGACGAACTTACAGGCATCCTTGAAGAGAGTAGGCCAATAAAATCCAGATTGCAATACCTTGTGAGCAGTTCTATCTCCAGCATGATGTCCTCCATATGCTTCAGAGTGACATTTCCATAGGATTTATCCCTGTTCATGCTCAGGTACACAACATCTAATAATACCATCTACTCCTTTATAAAGATGTGGGTCATCCAAAAGTAATGTCTTAAATCATAGAAGAATTTTTTTCTTTTGTTGGTATGTAAAGCTAGGTGGTAAATATTTAGCAACAATGTAATTAGCATAGTGAGCATACCAATGAGTGCTATCAGCAACATTTATTGCAGCTAACTGCTCATCAGGAAAATTATCGTCAATAGATAGTGGGTCATCAAGCACATTTTCAAGCCTAGACAAGTTATCAGCTACGGGGTTCTCAACTCCTTTTCTATCAGTGATATGTAAGTCAAATTCTTGTAGCAAGAGAAACCATCGAATAAGTCTAGGTTTACCATCTTTCTTTTCCATAAGATATTTAATAGTAGCATGGTCGGTATGAACAATTACTTTTGAATCAATAATGTAAGATCTAAATTTATCACAAGCAAACACCACTGCTAGAAATTCTTTTTCAGTAGTAGCATAATTTCGTTGAGCACTGTCTAGAGTTTTACTAGCATAATGATAACATTCAGTTTCTTATCAACTCTTTGTCCTAGAACGGCACGAACAACATAATCACTAGCATCACACATAAGATCAAAAGTCAAGTTCCAATCATGTGGTTGAACAAAAGGTGCAGAAATTAAGGCTTTCTTGAGTGTTTCAAAGGCATCTAAACAATCATCATCAAAAACAAAAGGAACATCCTTTTGCGAAAGGTTTGTAAGAGGCCTAGAATTTTTTTATAGAAGTCTTTAATAAATCTCCTATAGAAACCAACATGACCTAGGAAACTACAAATACCTTTGATATCTTTAGTACATGGCATTTTCTCAATTGCATCAACCATAGCTTTGTCCACTTCAATACCTCTTTCAGAAATTTTATGACCCAAGACAATACCTTCATTAACCATGAAGTGGCACTTCCCCCAATTCAAGACAAGATTTGTTTGTTCACTTCTCTGCAAAACTTGATCCAGATTACTTAAACAATCATCAAAAGACTTCCCATAAACAGAGAAGCCATCAATGAAAACCTCAACAATCTTTTCACAAAATTCAGAGAATATAGCAGTCATACATCTTTGAAAAGTAGCAGGTGCATTGCATAAACCAAAAGGCATACGTCTATAAGCATAAGTTCCAAAAGGACAAGTAAAAGTGGTATTTTCTTGATCGGGTTGAGAAATAGGTATTTGTGAAAAACCAGAGTATCCATCAAGGAAGCAAAAATGTGTGTGCTTAGATAATATTTCTAGCATTTGATCAATAAAAGGCACAGGGTAATGATCTTTTCTAGTTGCTTTGTTTATTTTTCTAAAATCAATTACCATTCTATAGCCTGTAACAATTCTCTGTGGAATAAGTTCATTCTTATCATTAGGAACAATAGTGATACCTCCTTTCTTAGGGACACAATGAACAGGACTTACCCATCTACTATCAGCTATAGGGTAGATTATACCTGCTTCCAGAAGTTTTAATATTTTTGTTCTTACCACTTCCTTCATCTTTGGATTTAACCGACATTGGTGATCAACAACGGGTTTAGCATCAGGTTCCATATTAATCTTGTGCTGACATAGAGTGGGACTAATGCTCTTTAAATCATCAAGACTATATCCAATATCAGCTCGGTGCTTCCTTAGAACTTTCAATAATATTTCTTCTTCATGTTCTGAAAGGTTAGCACTAATAATAACATGATATATCTTCTTTTCATCAAGATAAGCATATTTCAAAGTGTCTGGTAATTGTTTTAATTCAAACAAATGATCACCTTTAGGTGTAGGAGGACCTCCTCGCGTTTCAATAGGCAAATTGTGTTTAAGCAGAGGACGTTGTTCAAAGAAAATCTTATCTATTTCATTTCTTTCATGCATATGTAAATCATTTTCATGGTCTAGCAGATATTGTTCTAGAGGATCAGTAGGAGGCACATCAATAGAAGCAAGACCAATTATTTCATCCTTACTAGGAAATTCTTTTTCATGAAGCCTTCTACTAAACTAGGAAAAATTAAAACCATGAGATTCATCACCAAAACTAACACCGACAGTTTGTTTCTTACAATCTATTTTAGCATTAATGGTGTTCAATAAAGGACTACCAAAGATAATGGGATAAAAGTCATCTTGTGGGGAACCAAGATCATGAAAATAAGTAGGGTATTTTATTTTCCCACACAAGACTTCAACATCTCTAACAATCCCAATTGGTGATATAGTATCTCTATTAGCAAGTTTAATAGTAATATCTATGTCTTCTACTCTGCGGGTGCTATGTCATTCCTAATGTCTTGATATAAGGAATAAGGAATAAGGAATAAGGAATAGCACTCACATGCTAGCACCTAAGTCACATAAACCATGATAATAGTGAGTTCCTATTTTAACTAAGACAACGGGCATGCCAACAACAGGTCCATGTTTATCCTTTTTATCAGGTTTGGCAATTCTAACAGCTTCTTCACAGAATTAATTAAATGCACATCTATATTCTCTTACAAGAGATCCTTAACCATAGCAACACTAGGTTCTACTTTGATTGGTTCATTAGGTTTAGGTATTCTAATATAACTTTTGTTGACCACAGTTGAAACTTCAGCATGTTCCTTTATCCTAACAGGGAAAGGTGGTTTCTCAATATAAGCAGTAGGAACAATTGGATCAACATTATAAATTATAGTTTCTTCCTTAGCTAGTTGTGGTTCTTTAATTTCTTATTTAATATATGGGTGATATTTAAACCACTTCTCTTTAGGAAGATCAACATGAGTAGCATGATTCACAAAAGGATGCTATACTATCTCAGAGTCAAGTCCATATTTAGTGCTAAACTTTTGAAAAGCATCGGTATTTATAAAAGATTTAACACAATCATACTTAAACTTAATACCTGATTCTTTACCTTCGCCGATTTCCCAATCTTTAGAGTTGCGTTAAATTCTTTCCAAAAGATCCCACCGGAATTCAATAGTCTTCTTCATCAAAGAACCAGTACAAGAAGTATCGAGCATGGATTGATCATCACGAGAAAGTCAAGCATAAAAATTCTAAAAAATATTTATCTTCAGAGCTCATGATTGGGGCATGAATATAACATTGACTTAAGCCTCCCCCAAGCTAGAGCGATACTTTCTCCTTCACGAGGCCAAAAATTATATATGTAATTCCGATCATGATGAACTAGATGGATGGGATAATTTTTTGGTGAAAATCCAATTTCAATCGATTCCAATTCCAAGATCCAATATCATCACATAGCCCATACCATGCCAATGCTTTTCCCTTCAAAGATAAAGGGAAAACCTTCTTCTTAACTTCATCTCCGGGTAAACCTGCAAGTTTAAACAATCCACAAATTTGTTCCACATATATCAAGTGCATATCATGATGTTCGGTTCCATCTCATGCATAAGGATTAGCTAGAAGTTGTTCTATCATACCTGAAGGAATTTGATATTCAATATTTTTAGTAGGTTCAGTAGGTTGAGGGGTAGCTAATCGTGGTTCCGGTCGAGGTGAAGATACCACGAACAAACCCCTTAAAGGATTGTTTTCCATAGTAACAAGTGACAGTAAATTTCAGCACACTATATAAATGTTTCCTTACCAAATTCTACTTACCAAAGGCGCTTCACTCCCCGGCAACGGTGCCAGAAAATAGACTTGATGACCCACAAGTATAGAGGATCAATTGTAGCTCTTTTTGATAAGTAAGAGTGTCGAACCCAACGAGGAGCAGAAGGAAATGACAAGTGGTTTTTGATACGTCTCCAACGTATCTATAATTTTTGATTGTTCCATGCTATTATATTATCAACCTTGGATGTTTTATATGCATTTATATGCTATTTTATATGATTTTTGGGACTAACCTATTAACCTAGAGCCCAGTGCCAATTTCTGTTTTTTCCTTGTTTTAGAGTATCGCAGAAAAGGAAAATCAAACAGTCCAATTGACCTAAAACTTCATGGAAGTTATTTTTGGACCAGAAGAAGCCCACGGAGTATCGGAGTTGGACCAGGAGAGTCCCAGGCTACCCATGAGGGTGGGGGGCGCGCCCACCCCCCTGGGCGCGCCCCCCTGCCTCGTGGACAGCCTGGAGGTCCAGCGATGTACTTCTTCCTCCCATATATACCCATATACCCTCAAAACTATCGAAGATGACAATAGATCGGGAGTTCCGCCGCCAGAAGCCTCCGTAGCCACCAAAAGCCATTCTAGACCCATTCCGGCACCCTGCCGGAGGGGGGAATCCCTCTCCGGTGGCTATCTTCATCATCCCGGTGCTCTCCATGACGAGGAGGGAGTAGTTCTCCCTTGGGGCTGAGGGTATGTACCAGTAGCTATGTGTTTGATCTCTCTCTCTCTCGTGTTCTTGAGGTGGTATGATCTTGATGTATCGCGATCTTTGCTATTATATTTGGATCCTATGATGTTTCTCCCCCTCTACTCTCTTGTAATGGATTGAGTTTTTCCTTTGAGGTTATCTTATCGGATTGAGTCTTTAAGGATTTGAGAACACTTGATGTATGTCTTGCGTGGGATAACCGTGGTGACAATGGGTTATTCTATGATCCACTTGATGTATGTTTTGGTGATCAACTTGCGGGTTCCGTGACCTTGGGAATCTATGCATAGAGGTTGGCACACATTTTCGTCTTGACTCTCCGGTAGAAACTTTGGGGCACTATTTGAGGTTCTATGTGTTGGTTGAATAGATGAATCTGAGATTGTGTGATGCATATCATATAATCGTACCCACGGATACTTGAGGTGACATTGGAGTATCTAGGTGACATTAGGGTTTTGGTTGATTTGTGTCTTAAGCTGTTATTCTAGTACGAACTCTAGGGCTGTTTGTGACACTTATAGGAATAGCCCAACGGATTGATTGGAAAGAATAACTTTGAGGTGGTTTCGTACCCTACCATAATCTCTTCGCTTGTTCTCCGCTATTAGTGAATTTGGAGTGACTCTTTGTTGCATGTTGAGGGATAGTTATGTGATGCAATTATGTTATTATTGTTGACAGGACTTGCACTAGTGAAAGTATGAACCCTAGGCCTTGTTTCAACACATTGCAATACCGTTTGTGCTCACTTTTATCATTAGTTACCTTGCTGTTTTTATATTTTCAGATTACAAAAACCTTTATCTACTATCCATATACCACTTGTATCACCATCTCTTCGCTTAACTAGTGCACCTATACAATTTACCATTGTATTGGGTGTGTTGGGGACACAAGAGACTCTTTGTTATTTGGTTGCAGGGTTGCTTGAGAGAGATCATCTTCATCCTACGCCTCCTACGGATTGATAAACCTTAGGTCATCCACTTGAGGGAAATTTGCTACTGTCCTACAAACCTCTGCGCTTGGAGGCCCAAGAACGTCTACAAGAAGAAGGTTGTGTAGTAGACATCAAGCTCTTTTCTGGCGCCGTTGCCAGGGAGCTGAGTGCTTGAAGGTATATCTTTAGATCTTGCAATCGAGTCTTTTAGTTTCTTGTTTTATCACTAGTTTAGTTTATAAAAGTAAATTACAAAAAATGGAATTAAGTTTGCCTCATATGCTTCATCTTTTTAATATCTTTCGTGAGTATGATGGGAAGGAAAATTGTGCCAAAGTGTTAGAAGAAGAATGCATTAAAATGTTTGGCACTAAATCTTTGAATGATGAGCATGATTGCAATGTTGTTAGTATGAACTCCTTGAATATCCATAGTACTAATGATGATTGCACTAGTTATGATGAAAATGTCTCCTATAAACATGTCAATTTTTGTGGAGTGCATTGGGTTTGCAAGTACACACCAAATAGGGAAGATAGATATTGCAAGAGGCATAAGTACTTAGAAACTAAATGTTTGCAAAAAAGGCTAGATGTTTGTGCTAAAAATTTAAATTTTCTTAGCCGTACTTGTGAACTTTGCAATGAACGTGATCATTTCAGTACCCAACGCAAATTGTTTCATGATCGTATCGTGTCCAAAAATTGTGATGACTTGATTTCTCTTGCACATCATAATGAACTTAGTTTGCTCTTGGGTTATGAAGAAATGAAACTTATAACTAAGGTTATTCCAGAATTTGCCCTTTATAGAGTTCTTAATTTTGATCTAGAAGAAATTTATATGTATTGTGTGGTGAATTGCATTGAAAATCCTTATATTTCCAATTACATAAAGAAAATAAAACAAATAGAGGATGAAGAGAATACTAATGAAAGGGAAGAGACTTCCCAATATCCTCCTATTATTTCTTATGATGAATCAGGTAACGAGGAGGAGCCTCCTATTCAACCAATCTCATTAATAAGGAGCTCCAAAAAGAGGATTGAACCCACACATTATGTGGTGAAGAAGAAGAAAAGAAAAAGGAAGAGAGGTAAAAAGATATCTCTCCCAAATAATGCCGCTCCTATTACTGTTGTGCCTCATGAAAATATAATTGTGGAAGATAATGATACTTCTTATGATCTAGAAAATCTTTTTGGCACTTGCTTGGAAGAATATGATAATTGCTATACTACTGGTGCTATCCATACTATTGACGATGAAAGTGATTATGCTTATGATATGAAAAGGCCCAAGCTTGGGGATGCTATGTTTGATGAAGATGATGTTTTTGAGAATATATTTGCTGCAATTAATGTTTGTCCCAATCTTGGGGATGCTACATTTAATGAAGATGATATTTTTAGTCTCCCAAGTTTTGATATGAAAATTTATAATGATGATAGCATGCCTCCTACTTATGATGATTATATTGATGAAAGTGGGTTTGGAAGAGTGTCAACTTTAGGAAGTAATGATCCCACTATTTTGGAGGATGTTGAATCTTATTATGATAATTATTAAAGTGGATTTGGAGAGGTCATGACTTTATTTAGTAATGATTCCACTATCTTGGAAGAGGTTTCAATCGATTATGATGAGAACAAAGTTGCTACTTATGATAATTATTGTGATGATACATATGCTATAAAAAGTAGTGATGATTATATTTATAAAACTTGTCATGATTATGATTACCCTTTTTCTGAACATTACTCTTTTAATGTGGAAACAATTTATAGTATTCGAGTTTCTTATGATACTTCCACTATTCCGAATGAGAAGAATCTTGCTTATGTGGAGAGTAGTAAATTTTCTATGCATGTAGATCATGAAAAGAATGCTTTAGGTGATAGTTATATTTTTTGAATTCATTCATGATGCTACTGAAAATTATTATTAGGGAGGAATATATGCTTGTAGGAATTGCAATAATATCAAGTTTCCTCTCTATGTGCTGAAAATCATGAAGTTATGCTTGTTTTGCCTTCCTATGCTAGTTGATTATTGTTCCCACAAGTTATTTGCTCACAAAATCCCTATGCATAGGAAGTGGGTTAGACTTAAATGTTCTATTCATATTATTCATGATGCTCTCTTTATGTTTCAATTCTTATCTTTTATGTGAGCATCATTGAAATCATCACGCCTAGCTAGGGGCGTTAAACGATAGCTCTTGTTGGGAGGCAACCCAACTTTATTTTTGTTCCTTACTTTTTGCTCCTGTTTAGTAATAAATAAATTATCTAGCCTCTATTATGATTGAGATTTTATGTTTTAATTAGTGTTTTTGCAAAGTAGAACCGTTGGGAAGACTTGGGGAAAGTCTTGTTGATCTTGCTGTAAAAAACAGAAACTTTAGCGCTCGCGAGAATTGCTGCCATTTTTTATTGGAGAGTGCTATGTAGTTAATTATTTTTGAAGATGATTAATATATTAATTAATCACGTTCAGCAATTTATTAGAATTTTTGGGGTTCCAGAAGTTTGCGTTAGTTACAGATTACTACAGACTGTTCTGTTTTTGACAGATTCTGTTTTCGTGTGCTGTTTGCTTATTTTGATGAATCTATGGCTAGTAAAAGAGTTTATAAACCATAGAGAAGTTTGAATACAGTAGGTTTAACACCAATATAAATAAAGAATGAGTTAATTACAGTACCTTGAAGTGGTGTTTTGTTTTCTTTTGCTAACGGAGCTTACGAGTTTTCTGTTAAGTTTTGTCTTGTGAAGTTTTCAAGTTTGGGGTAAAGATTCGATGGACTATGGAATAAGGAGTGGCAAGAGCCTAAGCTTGGGGATGCCCAAGGCACCCAAAGGTAATATTCAAGGACAACCAAGAGCATAAGCTTGGGGATGCCCCGGAAGGCATCCCCTCTTTTGTCTTTGTTTATCGGTAACTTTACTTGGAGCTATATTTTTATTCGCCACATGATATGTGTTTTGCTTGGAGCGTCATTTTATTTTATTTTGTTTTGCTTGCTGTTTGAATAAAATACCACGATCTTAAATTATTAAATGTTAGAGAGTCTTCACATAGTTACATAATTATTCAACTAATCATTGATCTTCACTTATATCTTTTGGAGTAGTTTGTCGTTGCCCTAGTGCTTCACTTATATCTTTTTATAGCATGGTGGTGGTTTTATTTTATAGAAATTAATGAACAATCATGCTTCACTTATATCATTTTGAGAGTCCTAAACAACATGGTAATTTGCTTTGGTTATGAATTTAGTCCTAATATGATGGGCATCCAAGAGGGGTATAATAAAAACTTTCAAATAAAGTGCATTGAATACTATGAGAAGTTTGTTACTTGATGATTGTTTTGAGATATGAAGATGGTGATATTGGAGTCATGCTAGTTGATTAGTTGTGAATTTGAGGAATACTTGTGTTGAAGTTTGTGATTCCCGTTGCATGCACGTATGGTGAACCGTTATGTGATGAAGTCGGAGCATGATTTATTTATTGATTGTCTTCCTTATGAGTGGCGGCCGGGGACGAGCGATGGTCTTTCCCTACCAATCTATCCCCCTAGGAGCATGCGCGTAATACTTTGCTTTGAAAACCTGTAGATTTTTGCAATAATTATATGAGTTCTTTATGACTAATGTTGAGTCCATGGATCATACACACTCTCACCCTTCCACCATTGCTAGCCTCTCTAATACCGCGCACCTTTCGCCGGTATCATACACCCACCATATACCTTCCTCAAAACAGCCACCATACCTACCTATTATGGCATTTCCATAGCCATTCCGAGATATATTGCCATGCAACTTTCCACCGTTCTGTTTACTATGACACGCTCCATCATTGTCATATTGCTTTGCATGATCATGTAGTTGACATTGTATTTGTGGCAAAGTCACCGTTCATAATTCTTTCATACATGTCACTCATGAGTCATTGCATATCCCGGTACACCGCCGGAGGCATTCATATAGAGTCATATCTTGTCCTAAGTATCGAGTTGTAATTCTTGAGTTGTAAGAAAATAAAAGTGTGATGATCATCATTAATAGAGCATAGTCCCAAAAAAATAAAAAAAATAAAGGCAAAAAAGGAAGGCCAAAAAAAGAAAGGCCAAAAAAAGGAAAGTCCAAATAAAAATAAAAAAATAAAATAAAAGGGACAATGCTACTATCCTTTTTTCCACACTTGTGCTTCAAAGTAGCACCATGATCTTCATGATAGAGAGTCTCCTATGATATCACTTTCATATACTAGTGGGAAATTTTCATTATAGAACTTGGCTTGTATATTCCAACAATGGGCCTCCTCAAGTGATGTAGGGTAGAACCCTAATCGCCCGATCTTTCACGAAAGGAGCGGATCCCGCGAAGAACACGAGGGGAAAACGAGGGAAATCACAAGAGGAACACTCAAACTAACAAGAACAAGTCACACTTGGGCTAGATCCTCGAGTACATAAAGTAAGATACACGATCCACGGACAACTAGGGATGATACAAAAGGGTAACCGGTTCTTCTCCCTAAGGAGGTCTTGATGTTCTTCCCTAAAGAGGGGTCTTGAATCCGCTTGGGGGATCTTCTCCGATGGAGGCTCGAATCTCCGAGGAGAAGGTAACCAAGTGGATGAGCTAAGCTCTCACACAAAATATGAGCTAATCCTTTGCTAACCCTAGAAAGTTGTACGAGATGGAGTATATATAGTCAGGGGAGATAAGGGATACACGGTCCTCGGCCCTTCACTGTGCGCAGACAGGGGAGGCCGAATGTCCGGGCTTTCAGGCGATGCCGGATGTCCGGGCTGGAGCGGTGGCATTTGTTGCTCTCGGGTTCGGAGGGGCCGGATTTCTGGGCTACCGGGGCCTGTAGCCTTCTGCGGCTGGGCTGCTGTAGTGGAAGACGCTCCAGGGGCCAGACGTCCGGGGCCTGGGAGATGCTCTTGGCTCCTTCCATTGGTTCTCCTCTTCCGTGGACTTTGGGACTTGTACATCTTCATGCACATCTTCGGGAGGACCTTCTTGGTACCTAATCATGCACAACACCTCAGACTTAGGTAGTAGCCATGTTTCATGCATAGAAAGTGGAAGTTCGGAGAGGAGTGAGTTCACCTTATCTTCGATAGCTTTGGCTCAGGCTCGTGTCATTGGTCCAAGTGGTGTCATTGGAGGTGTGGGTGC
The DNA here is from genome assembly GCF_003073215.2 of Triticum urartu. Taxonomy (NCBI): domain Eukaryota; kingdom Viridiplantae; phylum Streptophyta; class Magnoliopsida; order Poales; family Poaceae; genus Triticum; species Triticum urartu. The sequence continues at coordinate 404,851,045 of NC_053023.1, read as the reverse complement.
GTCCATGGGGATGATCTTGGGATGCTCCTCATCATCTCCCCTCCCTTGGGGAAGATCCTTCCTCGGATCAAAATCCTCATCACCATGGTAGGGCGAGAGATCTTTGATGTTGAAGATGTCGCTCACGGAGTACTTGTCACGAGGGATGTCGATCTTGTAAGCGTTGTTGTTGTAGCATGCAAGCACCTTGAATGGTCCATCCGCGCGTGGTCGAAGTTTGGACTTGCATTCTTGGGGAAAGCGGTCCTTGCGAAGGTGTAGCCACACGAGGTCTCCAGTGTTGAATATCATAGGGTGCTTGTTGACGTTGAGCTTGGTCGCAAGGCGTTGTACTTGGCGCTCCATAGTGTTTCTTGTATCTGCATGCACCTTCTTCAGATGGGTCGCTCGTGCACTTGCGTCCAAATTGATTCGCTCTTGGAGTGGTAGAGGTAGAATATCCAATGGTGAGAAAGGGTTGAATCCGTAGACGACCTCGAAAGGGGACTTGCCGGTTGTTGAGTGTCGTGCTCGGTTGTAGGCGAACTCGGCGATGGGTAGACACTCCTCCCACTCCTTGATGTTCTTCTTAATGAGTACTCGAAGTAGAGCGGAGAGTGTGCGGTTTGTCACCTCCGTTTGGCCGTCGGTTTGAGGATGGTACACCGTGGAGAAGAGTAGCTTGATTCCGAGCTTGGCGCATAGGGTCTTCCAAAAGTAGCTAAGGAACTTGACGTCGCGGTCCGAGACGATGGTCTTTGGCACACCATGGAGACGCAAAATTTCCCTACAAAATAGATTAGCAACATGTGAAGCATCGTCTATCTTGTGGCAAGGAATAAAATGTGCCATTTTTGAGAAATGGTCCACAACGACAAATATGGAATCTTTCCCATTTCGAGTTCTAGGAAAACCAAGTACAAAGTCCATGCTAATGTCTTCCCATGGTTGGTATGGAATTGGTAAATGCATATAGAGACCATGAGATTGAGCTTTGGACTTAGCTTTGTGACATGTAGAACACCGGTTGGTGAAACGATTGACGTCCCAAAACATCTTTGGCCAAAAGTAGTTCTTCGAGAGCGTGGCGAACGTCTTGTCCCGTCCGAAGTGTCCCATTAAGCCTCCTCCATGAGATTCCTGCAAAAGCAACAAACGGAGAGAGGACTCGGGAATGCAAAGTTTGTTAGCTCTCATAAGATATCCGTCTTTAATGTAATAGAGTTCCCAAGATGTATTCGACAAACACTTGGCATAAGGAGTAGCAAAAGTTGCATCATGCTCATACAAGTCTTTGATATGCTCGAAGCCAATGACATCTAACTCAAGTTGCGTGACAAGCATGCATATGCAGGAAAGAGCATCCACGACGATGTTTTCTTTACCCTTGATGTACTTAATGACATAGGGAAAAGACTCAATAAATTCACTCCATTTAACATGACGCTTGTTCAACTTTGTTTGACCCTTAAGATACTTGAGGGTCTCATGATCGGTATGAATGATAAACTCATGGGGACGAAGGTAATGTTCCCATTCATGCAAAACGCGGACTAAAGCATATAGCTCTTTATCATAGATGGGATAATTGAGTTGCGCTCCGGAAAATTTCTCACTAAAGTAAGCTATGGGGCGCTTCTCTTGCGTGAACACACCTCCTATGCCATTACCACTAGCAACGCAATGAATTTCAAAAGGTTTGTCGAAGTTGGGTAAAGCAAGCACGGGAGCATGAGTAAGAAAATTCTTAAGCTCATTGAATGCGGTATCTTGGGATGGTCCCCAAACAAAAGGCGCATTCTTCTTGCTCAAAGCATGCAAAGGCGAAGCAATGGTGCTAAAATCCTTCACAAAGCGATGATAGAAACCCGCAAGGCCAAGAAAACTACGCACTTGATGCAAGTTAGTTGGTTGCGGCCAAGTCTTAATAGCATTGATCTTGGACTCATCAACATGAACACCCTTAGAAGAAACAACAAAACCCAAGAAAACGAGCTTATCAACACCAAAAAGGCATTTCTCCATATTAGCATAGAGGCGCTCTTTTCTAAGAGTTTGCAAAACGGTGCGGACATGGGTGACATGCTCTTTGATATATTTGCTAAATACAAGAATGTCATCAAAGTAGACCACAACAAATATACCAATGTAAGGGCGAAAGACATGATTCATAAGGCGCATAAAAGTGCTCGGTGCTTCTGAAAGACCCATAGGCATGACTAACCACTCATACAAACCAAATTTGGTTTTGAAGGCGGTTTTCCATTCATCACCCTCTTGTATGCGGATTTGATAGTAACCACTCTTAAGATCAATTTTGGAAAATATAGTGGCACCACCAAGCTCATCAAGCATATCATCTAGGCGTGGAATGGGGTACCTATAGTGAACGGTGATAGCATTGATAGGTATACAATCGGAACACATGCGAAAACTACCATCACGTTTTGGCACAAGAATGACCGGAACGGCACAAGGGCTCAAAGTTTCACGCACATGTCCATGGTCTATGAGATGCTTTACTTGCCTTTGTATTTCTTTTGTTTCATCGGGGTTGACACCGTATGGAGCTTTGTTCAGAAGAGGTGCTCCAGGGATGAGGTCGATTCGGTGCTCAATGCCTCGTAGAGGAGGTAGACCCGGAGGTAGCTCATCGGGGAAAACATCTTGAAATTCCTGCAAAAGAGAAGACAACACTAGAGGAAGAGTGTGAGAAGTGTTAGTTTGTGGTGCATTGTCCTTGCACACGAGGACGTAGTGTAGGACACTAGATGGGTTCTCACACACTTCTCTCATCTCACGTTTGTTGGCAAATAGAACTAGGTTCTTGTTTTCGCTCATCGTGGAGGCACTCAATTTTGGCTTGTGGCGCTCACTCTCTTTTTGGTGGCTCACTCTCAACTATGATCTCCATGATGGGTGGCTTGCTTGTCGGCGATCACTTGACTTGGCGACATTGGATGGAGGACGTACTCCTTGCCTTTCATCTTGAAGATGTAGTGGTTCGTTCGGCCGTTGTGGACGAATCCTCTATCGAATTGCCATGGCCGTCCAAGGAGAAGATGACAAACGGTCATTGGAACGACGTCGCACTCCAAGGTGTCTTCGTAGGTGCCAATTTTGAAAGAGACTTGTACTCGGTGCTCGACTTGGATGGTGCCGGAGTCACTAAGCCATTGCACTTTGTATGGATGTGGATGCTTTGTCTTGGGCAATTGGAGCTTGGAGCAAAGTTCTTCACTTGCGAGATTATGACAACTCCCTCCATCGATGATGACTTTGACGGATCGTCCATTGATGCCGGCCTTGGTGTGGAATATGTGGCATCGTTGGTCTTCTTCTTGGTGATGTTGGAGAGTCAAGACTTTGGAGACAACAAGTGCAGGACTTGAATCTTCATCGCAAAAGACTTGTTCTTCTTCATTGTTCACTTGGCGGTGCATGGCGACTTGCTCGAGGGCTTCCATTTCGCCTTCGCTCATGGAGTCATAAGTCCCATCGTCGTTGAAGACCATGGTTTGCTTGTTGGTGCACTCGTAGGACTTGTGGCCTCGGCCTCCGCAAGTGAAACACTTGAAGGAACTCATCTTGACGGTCTCATCGGTTGGGGTTGATGATGATGAAGCTCTCGGCTTGAAGTTGCTCGTAGGAGGATGGCTTGTAGGTGACGAAGCTTTCTTGGAAGTCGACTTGTCGATGTTGGAAGTAGAAGGTCTTGTAGTCGGTGTTGGAGTCGTTGAAGCTTGGTTATTGGAGAAGCCGTAGGACTTGGATGAGAAATTGGCATACTTGAAATCATCTTGCACTTGGTGTTCCGCTTTGGTAGCTTGGTGCACTAGCTCGATCAGATTTGAGTATGGTTGGAAGTCGGCGATCTTCTTGATAGGATGATTGAGTCCGTTCAAGAAATGTGCCATTGTTTGCTCATCATCTTCCATGACGTTGGCTCTTATCATTGCAATCTCCATCTCCTTGTAGTATTCTTCAACGCTCTTTGTTCCTTGCTTGAGTTGTTGGAGTTTCTTGAAGAGGTCGCGGTTGTAGTAGGTAGGTACGAAGCGTGCTGTCATGACATCCTTCATTTGCGCCCAAGTAGTGATGGGTGGTTCACCTCTTGCCTCTCGGCGCTCTATGATTTGTTCCCACCAAATGAGGACATAATCTTGGAACTCAAGGGATGCCATTGCGATCTTCTTCTCTTCTTCAAAATTGTGCAAACGGAAGATCTTGTCAACCTTCAATGCCCATGAAAGGTAGTCTTCGGGATCGTTGCTTCCGTTGAACTTGGGCATGGTGAACTTGAGTTTGCCATAGCGTTGCTCTTCATTGTGTTGGGGTCGAGGATGATGACGCCCATGTTGTTGATGATTGATCAATTCGTGGTGCTCTTGGCGCGGAGGGTTGTTATCGTCATGTTGTTCTTGCCATGGAGGATCTCCATTGTCTTCATGCTCTTGATTGACTTGTTGTTCTTGGCGAGCTTGTGGAGAAGCTTGTCGAGCTCGAGGAGGAACTTGACGATGCACACGAGCTTGAAATCTTCGTTCTTGAATTTCTTTTTGAAGTTCTTCCTCTTGTTCACGGGCTTGTTGGCTTCAGTCGGCTGCGGCTCGACTCGAATCGCGTAGAGCTTGTTGCGCCGCAAGTGCTTGAGCGTCACAGAGTTGTTGTTCTTGACATTGTGCCTTGGCATCTTGAGCATTTTGGTGTAGATGCGCTCGCTCTTCCTCTTCATGTTGGCATTGTCGTTGCCGTTCTCGTGCTAGTGCAAAGGCCTCTTGAGTTTGACGTTGTCGGCGCTCTTGAGAGTCGGTGTCTCGTAGGGGATTGAGGCTTGCTTGACGATCGGTGCGTGCGGCTCGACGAAGAGTGTTCGATGTCGGTGTACTTGAGCCGGAGAGGGTGAAGTCAGAGTGGCGGCTTGAACGGCTCCTTCTTGAAGTGGAAGACGAGCGGTTGAGCAACAAAGCACGAATTTCGTCCATCCTTGCGTCATTCTCTTGCTTGTGATCGTCGAGCTTGTGGTCGAAGTAGTCCCTTGTACGTTGCTCGGAAAGTCGCAAGTTGGCGGCAAGGTTGTCGATGCGTTCACTCATAGCTTGTTGCTCTTGATGCAAAGCACGTTGTGCACCAAAGAGGTGACTCTTGGTGACAAAGGAGTTCATGTCGTCGTCTTGCTCCATGAAGAGTGGGTTGGTAGAAGTACTTGGCCTATCCATCATTCCAAGAAAAATGTGAGTGGTAGAAATAGAAGAACGAGTACCAAATGTACCTTGACCGAAGTTGAAAGTGGATCGAGGATCACTCCAATGTAGGACAAGGAAATAGCACAATTGGTACTAGTTCTTGTCGGTTTCTCACACCTACACAAGTAAAAGCTTCTAGTGGAGCTTGGTTAGGATGGTGGCACAAAAATTTGATGCAATTGTAAGTGAGCTTCAATAATGTTGGAAAAGATTCACAAGATGCAACGTAACGAGTAGACCAAGCATATAAGGTACACGGAAACACACACGCAAAAAGATAAGTGGGGTTGAGCAACCAAGGGTGAGCCAAAATGTGGAATCCACAAAAATGCTCTTGTTGCACAACACTAGAGAGACGCTAGCATGATTGCACAATAGGCAGATACAAGAACTTGTGCACAACCTACTTAGCAAAAATGCAACGACTTCTATCCCAAATATTTTGTATGCAAGGTGTTTCTATGATATGATCCAAGATGATCGAGTATGACAATCTTAATGTTGTAAGATGCTATGGTTCTTGCTTAAGAGCTCGTTGCTTATCTTTTCTCTTTGCTTAAAAGCTTGTTTGGCTCTTTGATGTTTGAGCTCTTTTCTCATGCAATGCTTGATGAACCAAGATAGCAAATGAGTATGCGATGACAACTTTGTGACACAAGAGATGATACCAATATATGCAACAATGATGTATGTATGCTATGGGAAGTATGATAACTAATGTGCACAAGTCTCATTGCCGACAATACTCAATGGCTAGTCTCGATGGGTAAGCAACGCAAAGGAGTAAGGCTATGATGGCTATCAATGTAATGGAAAGAGTGATATGTCCAATACCAAGATGAGGTTACCGGTCTTGCTTCCGGTATGGTGTCAAAATGGTGGCACGAATACCAAGATGTAGTCGAGGTGGTCGTTGTTGATGACGATGTAGGACACGTCCGTGGAAAAGATGAGCGGCGGTGATGTTGATGTCAAACCATACCTAGATATCCAAAACACAAAAGGATATGGTACCGCAACTCAAATTCTCAAACCTCGAAGTAGCAAATGTGTCGGAGAGCGAAACGGTCCAAAAATGGTTGGGTTATGCGGAAGTGGTGGAGGTATGCGGAAATATATATGGTATATGGTGGGCACCGGAACAAAATTTGGTGGGAATTGGGCGGAAAACGGTGCGGTGGATGGAGATGTTGCTGCCAGGGGTCGGATGTCCGGGTGGAAGGCCGGATTTCCGGGCTCTGGATCCGGGGACGAGCAGATGAACACCGCGTGGAGAGGTTAAATTCGGGCGAAATTCGGAGGAATTTGTCGATGGAAGTTGGGGGAAAATGGATGGGAAGCTAGATCCACTCAAAACAAAGCAAATCCACGGATCCAAACCAACAAAATCTCAACACACCAACAAATCACAAAAAACATTTTTGGGGCTATTGGTGGGGAATTTTCGAATTAGGACGAAAAACAACAAAACAAGGCTAGAAAACACAACGGGGAGGCTCCGAAATCGTGATCAACGTGGCTCTAGATACCAAGATGATGTGGGCTAGAACCCTAATCGCCCGATCTTTCATGAAAGGAGCGGATCCTGCGAAGAACACGAGGAACACGAGGGGGAAACGAGGGAAATCACAAGGGGAAACACAAGAGGAACACTCAAACTAATAAGAACAAGTCACACATGGGCTAGATCCTCGAGTACATAAAGTTAGATACACGATCCACGGACAACTAGGGACGATACAAAAGGGTAACTGGTTCTTCTCCGTGAGGAGGTCTTGATGTTCTTCCCTAAAGAGGGGTCTTGAATCCGCTTGGGGGATCTTCTCCGGTGGAGGCTCGAATCTCTGAGGAGAAGGTAACCAAGTGGATGAGCATAGCTCTCACACAAAATATGTGCTAATCCTTTGCTAACCCTAGAAAGTTGTACGGGGTGGAGTATATATAGTCTAGGGGGGAGAAGGGATACACGGGCCTCGGCCCTTCACTGTGCGCAGACAGGGGAGGCCGGATGTCCGGGCTGGTCGGGCCAGATGTCCGGGCTTTCAGGCGATGCCGGATGTCCGGGCTGGGGGGCCGGATGTCCGGGCTGGAGCGGTGGCATTTGTTGCTCTCGGGTTCGGAGGGGCCGGATTTCCGGGCTGCCGGGCCGGATGTCCGGGGCTTGTAGCCTTCTGTGGCTGGGCTGTTGTAGTGGAAGACGCTCCAGGGGCCGGACGTCCGGGGCCTTGGCCGGATGTCCGGGGCCTGGGAGATGCTCTTGGCTCCTTCTATTGGTTCTCCTCTTCCGTGGACTTGGGGACTTGTACATCTTCATGCACATCTTCGGGAGGACCTTCTTGGTACCTAATCATGCACAACACCTCGGACTTAGGTAGTAGCCATGTCTCATGCATAGAAAGTGGAAGTTTGGAGAGGAGTGAGTTCACCTTATCTTTGATAGCTTTGGCTCGGGCTCGTGTCATTGGTCCAAGTGGTGTCGTTGGAGGTTTGGGTGCATCCATGGGCATGATCTTGGGATGCTCCGCATCATCGAGTGCCCTAGGTCTTCGTGAGTAAGCAAGTTGGATGCACACCCACTTAGTTTCTTTTGTTGAGCTTTCATACATTTATAGCTCTAGTGCATCCGTTGCATGGCAATCCCTACTCACTCACATTGATATCTATTGATGGGCATCTCCATAGCCCGTTGATACGCCTAGTCGATGTGAGACTATCTTCTCCCTTTTTGTCTTCTCCACAATCACCCTTCTATTCCACCTATAGTTCTATATCCATGGCTCACGCTCATGTATTGCGTGAAGATTGAAAAAGTTTGAGAACATCAAAAGTATGAAACAATTGCTTGGCTTGTCATTGGGGTTGTGCATGATTTGAATACTTTGTGTGGTTGTAGCGACCAGACCTCAAACGGTCCAATCTCTGTGCTCCGGTGTCATCCCTGGATCAGTAATGCTGACACCACACAGTACTTGAAGGATTTATAACAGAGTAGCAATCACACACTTATTACATCGAGTGTTTCAAAAGAGAACTTATTACAATAAATATGGCTTAAGGCCATCTAATAACGATAACAGCGGAAGGCTTGGAAGATAAGTGAGTCCATCAACTCCAACGACATCACTGAGTATAGAACCACGACCTAAAACTCCTTAATCGTCGTCTGAAAAGTCTGCAACATTAACGTTGCAGCCCGAAAACGGGTCAGCACATGGAATATGCTGGCAATATAACACATAGAGAGTAATGGAATGAAACAACTATACTATATGCATATTTGGCTGGTGGAAAGCTCTATGGTTACAGTTTTGCGTAAAGCCAATTTTTCCCTACTACAAAGGAATAAATTTTATTTTACTATTATGGTGGTTGTTGAACATTGAGAATGGTTGACAGCATCCTTAATTCCAATTAAGTAACATCATTAAACAAACCTATCAAATTAAATTTTATAGTAACATGTTGAGATTAACATGATAATCCAGGTACTAGATACTCAAGATGTCCATAACCGGGGACACGGCTAACCATGATTAGTTTATACACTCTGCAGAGGTTTGCACACTCTTCCCCACAAGACTCGATCTCCTCCGTTGGGATTCTCGTACTACATGGTGTTTGAGAAACAGATGATCGAGACATAGTCTTTCAGAAGCGCTAGCACCTTACGATGGGTAGACCGTACCACCTACATCCCCTACATCTGCTAGTCTACCACTGTAAGAGTTCGCACAACTTAGTCAACTATGCTAGAGGCCATAATAGCTTGTGGCTACACACGGAAGTTTCTAGCATGAAAAATCTCATGATCCCTTTGGGCCTGGGTGGCGGTCCATAAAAAAAACAGGCAATCCTGGAATACCCAGGTACCTCAATCGACTCAGATGTGTATTTAAGTTGCCACCTTAGATAAACCATTGATTTAAAATCTCACATCTGTCATGGATATCACTCACCCAATCCACGTCTACTAGCATAGCATAGCAATAATAAGCAAACATAGAAGTAACTCCCAAAGGTTTGATAATAAACAGGTAATAGGTACTACCTCAACTACTTCCCAAACCCACAATTTAATTAGATCCTAATCATGCAATGTGCGGGGATTGATCTAATGCAATAAAACTGGGTAGTAGAAGGTATGATCAAAGTGTTACTTGCCTTGCTGGTGATCCGCGAAACTTAGTGATTCGAAGTAACAAGCGGCGCACTCCGGGTACTCTATCGCAAACAAACAAGCATACAATAAGTACTCCACTAATGCACAGGTAAAACTCAAATAAGAGATCTAACCAGAAAGTTCAACTTAAGAACTCCGGTTGGCAAAAAGAATCAAATCGAACGAAGCAACGAAAGACAAACGGCAAAAGAAACAGGCTTCGATTACTATTATGGATCTAGGGCAATTTTTACAGTGGAAAAAACTTGTTTGAGTTGGTTAAATGGAAAGAGGTTTTCGAGACGAAACTTCAGGCGCTTGAATCGCCTGATTCCGATAAACGAGCAAAAAGTTATACTAAAACGAAAATCGGATCAGAAATCGCGATCAGAAAAATCGTGGATTTAATCCGAGAAAAAAGAAAAACGACGAACAGTTTAACGAAAGAACGTTCGTTACCTGGATCTAAACGACAAACACGTTCGTTAAAACGAACGAACGCTCGCTAATTAGCCTAAACCGAAAAAAACCATTCTAAAAAAAACGAATCTAAAAAAATAAACCGCGACTTAAAAAAAACGGGCGGTTTTCTAAAGCAAACCGCCGGCGACGGCGGCTACCTCGGCGGCAGGTCCGGCGGGCGGCGGGGCGGCTCCGGCGAGGCGGCGCGGGGCGGCGAGGCGGCGGCGCTGGCGGCGCGGGGCGGCGGCGAGGCGGCGGGGCGACGCGGGGCGGCGCGCGCCGGCGGCCTAGGGTTAGGGTTAGGGCGCGACACGGGGCTCGAGGCGGGCTGGGGCGCTGGTGGGCTGGCCAGCTCGGGCGGGCGCCTTATAAAGGCTGCCTCGGGCGGAGTCCCGCTCGGGTACGGCCCGAAGTCGGTTCGCGTTTTTTTAAATAATAACGCGCAGAAAAACAAATAAAGGAAATACTAAACGGACTCCAAAAATCCCGAAATAAATTTTTCCCGGCTTCTAAAATCAAGCCGCACAGGATGAACATTTATTGGGGGCCTAAATGCAATTTTGAAAAACACGCATTTTTTCCTAAATTCAAATAAAATAGCAAATAAAACCAAATAAAATCTTATTTGATTTTTTATTAAATCCTCAATATTTCTTTATTTTGGGAAAGTCATTTTATTCCCTCTCTCATATTTTTGCAAAATGGAAATTATTGAAGATAAAATAAATAAAATCAAATGATCCTATTTTCAAAATTTGAGACAACTCAAATATGAAAATAACGAAATCCCCAACTCTCTTCGAGGATCCTTGAGTTGCGAAAAATTTCTAGGATCAACCAAAATGCAATAAATATGATATGCAATGATGATCTAGTGTATAACATTCCAAATTGAAAATTTGGGATGTTACAAACCTACCCCCCTTAAGATGAATCTCGCCCTCGAGATTCGGGTTGGCTAGATAATAGGTGAGGGTGGTCCTTCAGCAAATCCTCCTCTCATTCCCAGGTGGCTTCATCCTCCGTGTGGTGGCTCCACTGAACCTTGCAAAACTTGATAACCTTGCTGCGGGTGACTCGACTGGCATACTCTAGAATCTTAACTGGTTTCTCCTCATAGGTCAAATCACTGTTCAACTGAATTGCTTCCAGTGGTACCGTATCTCTCAGCGGTATGTCAGCCATCTCCGCGTGGCACTTCTTCAACTGGGATACATGAAATACGTCGTGAACTCCTGACAATCCTTTGGGAAATTCCAATTTGTAGGCTACTTCTCCCATACGTTCCAATACTTTGTATGGGCCTACAAAATGTGGCGCTAACTTTCCCTTAACTCCAAAGCGCTTAACTCCTCGAAGTGGTGATACTCGAAGATAAACTCGGTCTCTGACTTCGTAAACTGTCTCCTTGCGTTTAGAATCTGCATAACTCTTCTGCCTGGATTGAGCTACCTTTAGCCTGTCACGAATTAATTTCACTTTCTGTTCAGATTCCTTTATCAGATCGGGTCCAAACAACGGGCGATCTCCAACTTCATCCCAGGACAATGGGGTCCTGCACCTCCTTCCGTACAAGGCTTCGAAAGGGGCCATCTTCAAACTGGTTTCGTAGCTGTTGTTGTAAGAGAACTCTGCATATGGCAAATTCTCATCCCAACTAGATCCATAATCTAGCGCACAAGCTCTTAGCATATCCTCCAAGATCTGGTTGACTCTCTCAGTCTGTCCATCTGTCTGCGAGTGGAAAGCTGTGCTAAACTCTAGTCTGGTTCCCAAAGTCTCATGCAACTGATTCCAGAACTTTGAAGTAAACTGGGTTCCTCTATCTGATACAATGCTCCTTGGAACTCCATGCAAACATACGATCCTGGTCATGTATATCTTTGCCAACTTCGCACTGGTATAGGTAGTCTTCACTGGAATGAAATGAGCTACCTTTGTCAAACGATCGACTATAACCGTCATAGCCTGAACGTGTTCTGGGCAATCCTGTAATAAAATCCATGCCTAGCTTATCCCACTTCCATTCGGGTATTGGCAATGGTTGTAGCAATCCTGCTGGCTTCTGATGCTCTGCCTTCACTCTCTGACATACATCACAAACTGCTATGTACTCTGCAATATCCTTCTTCATTCCGGTCCACCAGAAAATATCCTTCAAATCCAAATACATCTTGGTATTTCCTGGGTGAATCGAATATGGTGAATCATGGGCCTCTTGCAGAATTAGCTTCCTAAGCCCCGGATCATTTGGCACATAAACACGGTCTTCAAACCATAAGGTATCGTGCTCATCCTCATGAAATCCCTTAGCTTTTCCTTTGCTAATTTTCTCCTTAATAGAAGCAATCTCCTTGTCAGTCCTTTGGGCTTCTTTGATTTTATCCATCAATGTAGACTGAATCTCCAATGCTGCTACATGGCCTCTCGGGACTATTTCTAAACATAACTCTTGAAGATTTTCGGCTAACTCCCTTGGTAATTCTCCCGTCATTAGGGTGTTGACATGGCTCTTACGGCTTAATGCGTCAGCTACTACGTTAGCCTTTCCGGGGTGATAATGCAATTTCATATCATAATCCTTGATGAGCTCCAACCATCTCCTTTGTCTGAGGTTCAACTCCTTCTGTGTGAAAATATACTTCAGACTCTTATGATCCTTGTACACTTCGCAATGGTTTCCAATCAGAAAATGTCTCCAAGTCTTCAGTGCATGCACTACGGCTGCTAACTCCAAATCATGCGTAGCATAATTCAACAACTCATGAGGCTTAAGCTGTCGTGAGGCATATGAAACAACTCTCCCTTCCTGCATAAGCACTGCTCCAAGTCCTCAACGTGAAGCGTCGCAATACACCTCATAATCCTTGGTCTGGTCTGGCAAAATCAACACTGGTGAAGTAACCAAACATTTCTTCAACTCCTGAAAACTAGCCTCACATTCCTCTGTCCATATGAACTTGGTATCCTTCTTCAACAACTCCGTCATAGGCTTCGCAAACTTTGAGAAATTCTCAATAAACCTCCGGTAGTATCCCACGAGTCCAAGAAAACTCCGGATCTCTCCCACAGTGGTTGGTGCTTCCCACTTGGTCACGGTACCAACTTTAGTGGGGTCTACTGCTATACCTTCTCCGGATATAATGTGTCTGAGAAATCCAACTTCCTTCAACCAAAACTCACATTTGCTAAACTTGGCATATAACTGATGTTCTCTGAGCTTTCCAAGAGCCAAACGCAAATGTTCCTTATGCTCCTCTTCATTCTTTGAGTAAACCAGGATATCATCAATGAACACTACGACGAACTTATCCAAGAACTCCATAAACACCTTGTTCATCATGTTCATAAAATATGCAGGTGCGTTAGTCAGACCAAATGACATAACGGTATACTCGTACAGCCCATACCTGGTGGTAAAAGCCGTCTTGGGTATATCCTATTCCCGAATCTTCAACTGGTGGTATCCTGATCGCAGATCGATCTTGGAAAATACCTTAGCTCCTTGCAATCGATCAAACAGATCATTGATCATCGGTAGTGGGTACTTGTTCTTGATGGTTACTTCATTCAATCCTCGATAATCGACAACCATCCTTAACGATCCATCCTTCTTCTCCACTAGAAGTACTGGCGATCCCCAAGGTGAAGAACTTGGGCGAATATAACCTTTATCCAGTAACTCCTTAATTTGCTTCTTAATTTCCACCAAATCCTTTGCAGGCATCCTATATGGTCTCGTTGATATTGGCCCTGTGCCTGGCAATAGCTCAATCAGAAACTCAATATCTCTATCCGATGGCATGCCCGGCAACTCTTCTGGAAATACTTCGGGGAAATCCTTTACTACTGGTACTTCCTCCTGCACAACTCATGTTAAGCAATTTACTTGAGTCCTCTTTGGCACATGTCGGGATACATACTTGATCCTTCTCCCTTCTGTGGTGGTAAGCAAAATTGACTTACTAGCACATTCAATATTCCCTTCATACTTTGATAACCAATCCATGCCTAATATCACATCCAATCCTTGAGATTCCAATACTATTAGGTCTGAGGGAAAAACATAGTTACCAATCCTTAATGGTAACCGATCACACCATCGACTAGCCATATATTCTGCTCCAGGCGAGGTTACTAACATGGGTGACCTAAGGGCTTGGGTTGGCAGTTTATACTTATCCATAAATCCCCTTGATATATATGAATGCGATGCACCAGTATCGAAAAGAACGAGTGCAGTAGCGACCCTCGCCTCTCCCGTCGCCAGCGAGGCGGCGCGGGGCGGCGGCGAGGCGGCGGGGCGACGCGGGGCGGCGCGCGGCGGCGGCCTAGGGTTAGGGTTAGGGCGCGACATGGGGCTCGAGGTGGGCTGGGGCGCTGGTGGGCTGGCCGGCTCGGGCGGGCGCCTTATAAAGGCTGCCCCGGGCGGAGTCCCGCTCGGGTACGGCCCGGAGTCGGTTCACGTTTTTTTAAATAATAACGCGCAGAAAAACAAATAAAAGAAATACTAAACGGACTCCAAAAATCCCGAAATAAATTTTCCCCGGCTTCTAAAATCAAGCCGCACAGGATGAACATTTATTGGGGGCCTAAATGCAATTTTGAAAAACACGCATTTTTTCCTAAATTCAAATAAAATAGCAAATAAAACCAAATAAAATCTTATTTGATTTTTTATTAAATCCTCAACATTTCTTTATTTTGGGAAAGTCATTTTATTCCCTCTCTCATATTTTTGCAAAATGGAAATTATTGAAGATAAAATAAATAAAATCAAATGATCCTATTTTCGAAATTTGAGACAACTCAAATATGAAAATAACGAAATCCCCAACTCTCTCCGAGGGTCCTTGAGTTGCGAAAAATTTCTAGGATCAACCAAAATGCAATAAATATGATATGCAATGATGATCTAGTTATAACATTCCAAATTGAAAATTTGGGATGTTACAGTGGTGAAGATGGAGCATAGCCAGACTATATGATTTTATAGGGATAGCTTTCTTTAGCCATGTTATTTTGAGAAGACATGATTACTTGGTTAGTATGCTTGATGTATTATTATTTTATGTCAATATTAAAATTTTGTCTTAAATCTTATGGATCTGAATATTCTTGCCACAATAAAGAGAACTACATGGATAAATATGTTAGGTAGCATTCCACATTAAAAATTCTGTTTTTATCATTTACCTACTCGACGACGAGCAGGAATTAAGCTTGGGGATGCTGATACGTCTCCAATGTATCTATAATTTTTGATTGTTCCATGCTATTATATTATCAACCTTGGATGTTTTATATGCATTTATATGCTATTTATATGATTTTTGGGACTAACCTATTAACCTAGAGCCCAGTGCCGGTTTCTGTTTTTCCTTGTTTTAGAGTATCGCAGAAAAGGAAAATCAAACGGAGTCCAATTGACCTGAAACTTCACGGAAGTTATTTTTGGACCAGAAGAAGCCCACGGAGTATCGGAGTTGGACCAGGAGAGTCCCAGGCTGCCCACGAGGGTGGGTGCGCGCCCACCCCCTGGGCGTGCCCCCTGCCTCGTGGACAGCCCGGAGGTCCAACGGCGTACTTCTTCCTCCCATATATACCCATATACCCTAAAAACTATTGAAGACGACAATAGATCGGGAGTTCCGCCGCCAGAAGCCTCCGTAGCCACCAAAATCCAATCTAGACCCATTCCGGCACCCTGCCGGAGGGGGGAATCCCTCTCCGGTGGCTATCTTCATCATCTCGGTGCTCTCCATGACGAGGAGGGAGTAGTTCTCCCTCGGGGCCGAGGGTATGTACCAGTAGCTATGTGTTTGATCTCTCTCTCTCTCGTGTTCTTGAGGTGGTACGATCTCGATGTATCGCGAGCTTTGCTATTATATTTGGATCCTATGATGTTTCTCCCCCTCTACTCTCTTGTAATGGATTGAGTTTTCCCTTTGAAGTTATCTTATCGGATTGAGTCTTTAAGGATTTGAGAACACTTGATGTATGTCTTGCATGGGATAACCATGGTGACAATGGGTTATTCTATGGTCCACTTGATGTATGTTTTGGTGATCAACTTGCGGGTTCCCTGACCTTGGGAATCTATGCATAGGGGTTGGCACACGTTTTCGTCTTGACTCTCCGGTAGAAACTTTGGGGCACTCTTTGAGGTTCTATGTGTTGGTTGGATAGATGAATATGAGATTGTGTGATGCATATCGTACAATCATACCCACGGATACTTGGGGTGACATTGGAGTATCTAGGTGACATTAGGGTTTTGGTTGATTTGTGTCTTAGGGTGTTATTCGAGTACGAACTCTAGGGCTGTTTGTGACACTTATAGGAATAGCCCAACGGATTGATTGGAAATAATAACTTTGAGGTGGTTTCGTACCCTACCATAATCTCTTCGTTTGTTCTCCGCTATTAGTGACTTTGGAGTGACTCTTTGTTGCATGTTGAGGGATAGTTATGTGATCCAATTATGTTATTATTGTTGAGATGACTTGCACTAGTGAAAGTATGAACCCTAGGCCTTGTTTCAATGCATTGCAATACCGTTTGTACTCACTTTTATCATTAGTTACCTTGCTGTTTTTATATTTTCAGATTACAAAAACCTTTATCTACTATCCATATACCACTTGTATCACCATCTCTTCGCCGAACTAGTGCACCTATACAATTTACCATTGTATTGGGTGTGTTGGGGACACAAGAGACTCTTTGTTATTTGGTTGCAGGGTTGCTTGAGAGAGACCATCTTCATCCTATGCCTCCTACGGATTGATAAACCTTAGGTCATCCACTTGAGGGAAATTTGCTACTGTTCTACAAACCTCTGCACTTGGAGGCCCAACAACGTCTGCAAGAAGAAGGTTGTGTAGTAGACATCAGTTTTCAGCAAGGTAATGTCTGCAAGTGCTGAAATTGTAAGTAACTAGAGTAGTTTGATAGCAAGATATTTTGTAACGAGCAAGTAATGATAATAGTAACAAAGTACAGCAAGGTAGTCCAATCCTTTTGAGGCAAAGGACAGGCCAAAACGGTCTCTTATAGTAAGCAAAGCGTACTTGAGGGTACACGAGAATTTCATCTAGTCACTTTCATCATGTTGATTCGATTCGTGTTCGCTACTTTGATATGTGGGTGGACCGGTGCTTAGGTGCTGTTATTACTTGAACAAACCTCCTACTTATTATTAACCCCCTTGCAAGCATCCATAACCATGAGAAAAGTACTAAGGATAAATGCTAACCATCATTAAACTTTTGGATCCAATTGGTCCCTTACGGAATAGCACATAAACTAGGGTTTAAGCTTCTGTCACTCTTGCAACCCAGCTAATAGCGACTCCACAATGCATTCCCTTAGGCCCAAATATGGTGAAGTGTCATGTGATCGACGTTCATATGACACCACTAACGGAATCACAACATACATACTATCAAAATATTGAACACACATCAAAGTTCACATGATTACTTGCAACATGATTTATCCCATGACCTCAAGAACAAAAGTAACTACTCACAAGTGATAAACATGCTCAAGATCATAGGGGTATTAAATAGCATAATTGATCTGAACATATAATCTTCCACCAAATAAACCATATAGTAATCAACTACAATATGTAATCAACACTACTAGTCACCCACAAGCACCAATCTATAGTTCCGATAACAAGATTGAACACAAGAGATGAACTAGGGTTTGAGATGAGATGGCGATGTTGAAGATGTTGATGGAGATTACCCTCCCTAAGATGGGAGAGTTGTTGGTGATGATGATGACGATGATTTCCCCCTCCGGGAGGGAAGTTCCCCCGGCGGAATCGCTTCGCCGAATGGCAAAAGTGCTCCTGCCCAAGTTCCGCCTCGAGAGGGCGGCGCTCTGTCCTGAAAGTCCACCCCTTATTTTTTTCTAGGTAAAAATGACTTATATACAAGAAGATGGGCACCGGAGGTGGGCCTGGGTGAGCACAACCCACCAGGGCGCGCTTGGGGGCCCAGGCGCGCCCTGGTGTCTTGCCCCTCTGGTACTTCTTTGATCAAATATTCTTCATATATTCCATAAAAATTCTCCGTAAAGTTTTAGCTTGTTTGTGGTTGTGCAGAATAGGTAGCCTGACGTAGCTTTTCCAGGTCCAGATTTCTAGCTGTCGGAATTCTCCCTCTTTGTGTGTACCTTGTATATTATGAGAGAAAAGGCATTAGAATTACTCCAAAAAGCATTATTATGCATAAAAACATCATAAATAACAATAGGAAAACATGATGTAAAATGGACGTATCATCTATCTATGGTATAAGACAAGGATAAGTTATAATATAGTAGGGATAATGCAAAAATAAAATATGAATGGGTTTGCAATAGTACTTAAAGTAGTGATTTGCTTTATTATACTAATGGATCTCACCGAGTTTTCTATTAAGTTTTGTGTGGATGAAGTGTTCAAAGATCGAGGAGGTTTCGATATAAGGAGAAGGAGGAGAGGCAAGAGGTCAAGCTTGGGGATGCCCAAGGCAACCCATGTAAATATTCAAGGAGACTCAAGTGTCTAAGCTTGGGGATGCCCCGGAAGGCATCCCATCTTTCTTCAACAAGTATCAGCATGTCTCGGTTTTTGATTTGTTCATGTGATATGCGTAATTCTTGGAGTGCTTTTTGTGTTTATTTTCAGTTTTCTTTTAATGCACCATGCCGGTATGAGATAGTCCTTGGTTGATTTATAGAATGCTCTTTGCACTTCACTTATATCTTTTGAGTATGGCTTTATAGAATGCTTCATGTGCTTCACTTATATCATTTGAAGTTGGATTGCCTGTTTCTCTACATATGGAAAACTTTTATTTATAGAATTCTATTTATCTTCACTTATATTTAGAGAGTCAACAGGAATTGGTCATTCACATGGTTAGTCATAAAATCCTACATAAAACTTGTGGATCACTGAATATGATATGTTTGATTCCTTGCAATAGTTTTGCGACATAAAGATGGAATATGTGGGAGGTACTAGTAAATGGTTGTGTTTAGTAGGAATATTGGTGTTAAGGTTTCTGATTCCCGAAGCATGCACGTATAGTCTCCCGTTATGCTATGAAGTTGGAGCATGAGTTATATTGATTGTCTTCCTTTTCTTGGAGGTCGGGGGCGCATAATGGTTAACTCCTACCAACCTCCTCCCTAAGGGAATGTGTAGTAGTACTTTGCTTTGAGGGCTAACAAAGTTTTGTAATAAGTATGTGAGTTCTTTATGACTAATGTGAGTCCATTGATTATACGCACTCTTACCTTTCTGCAATTTGTTAGCCTCTATGGTACCGTGCATTGCCCTTTCTCACCTCGAGAGTTGGTGCAAACTTCGCCGGTGCATCCAAACCCTGTAATACGATACTCTCTATCACACATAAGCCTTATTATATCTTCCTCAAAACAGCCACCACACCTAGCTATTATGGCATTTCCATAGCATTCCGAGATATATTGTCATGCAACTTCCATCATTATCATATACATGACTTGAGCATTCATTGTCATATTGCTTTGCATGATCGTAAGATAGCTAACATGATGTTTTCATGGCTTTTCCATTTTTTTATATCCTTGCTACGCTAGATCATTGCACATCCTGGTACACTGCCAGAGGCATTCATATAGAGTCATACTTTGTTCTAGGTATCGAGTTGTAAATAAATAGAAGCGTGATGATCATCTATTCATTATTAGAGCATGTCCCAGTGAGGAAAGGATGATGGAGACTATGATTCCCCACAAGTAAGGATGAGACTCTGGACAAAAATGAAAAAAGGAGAAAAAAGCGAGGCCAAAAAGAGCCCAAGAAAAAAAAGAAAAGAAAAGAAAAGAAAAAATGAGAGAAAAGAGAGAAGGGGCATGCCAATTGCACACTTGTGCTTCAAAGAAGCACCATGTTTTTCATATAGGGAGTCTCCTATGTAGTCACTTTCATATACTAGTGGGAATTTTTCATTATAGAATTTGGCTTCTATATTCCGATGATGGGCTTCCTCAAATGCCCGAGGTCTTCATGAGCAGGCAAGTTGGATGCACACCCACTTAGTTTTCAGTTTGAGCTTTCATATTATAGCTTTTAGTGCATCCATTGCATGGCAATCTCTACTCCTTGCATTGATATCAATTGATGGGCATCTCCATAGCCCGTTGGTTAGTCGCATCGATGTTAGACTTTCTTACTTTTTTATCTTTTCTATGTTTACCCCTATCATTATAATCTATTCCACGCATAGTGCTATATCCATGGCTTGCACTCATGTATTACGTGGGAGTTGAAAAAGCTAAAGCGCATTAAACAGTATGAACCAATTGCTTGGCTGACACTAGGGTAGTATATGATAAATACTTTGTGTTAAGAAGATGGAGCATGACAAGACTATATTATTTTGTAGGGATAGCGATCTTTGGCATTGATATTTTGAAAGACATGATCGTTTGTTGGGATGCCTGAGTATTGATGTCTTTATGTTAAATTATAGACTATTGCTTTGAATCACTCGTGTCTTAATATTCATGCCATGATTAGATATATGATCAAGATTATGCTAGGTATCATTCTGATGTCTACTACACAACCTTCTTCTTGTTGACTCGTGTTGGGCCTCCAAGCGCAGAGTTTTGTAGGACAGTAGCAAATTTCCCTCAAGTGGATGACCTAAGGTTTAGCAATCTGTGGGAGGCGTAGGATGAAGATGGTCTCTCCCAAACAACCCTGCAACCAAATAACAAAGAGTTTCTTGTGTCCCCAACACACCCAATACAATGGTAAATTGTATAGGTGCACTAGTTCGGCAAAGAAATGTTGATACAAGCGTAATATGGATAGTAGATATAGGTTTTTGTAATATGAAAATAGAAAAACATCAAGGTAGCAAGTAGTAAAGTGAGCAAAAACGGCATTGCAATGCTTGAAAACAAGGCCTAGGGTTCATACTTTCACCAGTGCAAATTCTCTCAACAATGATAACATAATGGGATCATATAACAATCGATCAACGTGCAACAAAGAATCACTACAAAGTTTCTATTGGAGAACGTAGGACGAATACGTGCATCAACCCATATGCATAGATTACAACAATGTCACCTCGGGAATCCGCGAGTTGAGTGCCAAAACATACATCAAGTGAATCAATAGAACATCCCATTGTCACCACAGATATCCCATCGCAAGACATACATCAAGTGTTCTCAAATCCAATACTCCATCCAACATAACGAAACCTCAAAGAGAAAGACTCAATTCATCACAAGAAGGAAGAGGGGGAGAAACACCATGTGATCCAACTATAATAACAAAGCTCTCGCAGTACATCAAGATCGTGCCAAATCACATGAGAGAGAGAGAGAGAGATCAGACACATAGCTACTGGTACATACCCTCAGCCCCGAGGGTGAACTACTCCCTCCTCGTCATGGAGACCGCCGGGATGACGAAGATGGCCACCGGTGATGGTTTCCCCCTCCGGCAGGGTGTCGGAGCGGGCTCCCGATTTGTTTTTCATGGCTACAGAGGCTTGCGGCGGTGTAACTTCCGATCTAGGGTTCTTTTCGGAGGTTTCTGTACATATTAGAATTTTTGGCGTCGGAAACAAGTTAGGGGGTGCCCGAGGGGCCCACAAGCTCGGAGGCGCGCCCTAGGGGGTGCCCCCAGGCTTGTGGCATCCTCAGTCATCTCCTGGCCCAACTCCAGTGCTTTGGGGGGGTCTCTTTTGGTCCATAAAAAATCACCGTAAATTTTTAGCTCGTTTGGACTCCGTTTGATATTCCTTTTCTGTAAAATTCAAAAACAAGGAAAAAAATAAATTGGCACTCGGCTCTAAGTTAATAGGTTAGTCCCAAAAATAATATAAAATAGCATATTAATGCATATAAAACATTTAAAACAGATAATATAATAGCACGTAACAATAAAAAAACTATAGATACGTTGGAGACGTATCAAGCATCCCCAAGCTTAATTCCTGCTCATCCTCGAGTAGGTAAATGATAAAAACAGAATTTTTGATGTGGAATGCTACCTAACATATTTATCCATGTAATCTTCTTTATTTTGGCAAGAACGTTGATGACCCACAAGTATAGGGGATCGACCGTGGTCCTTTCGATAAGTAAGAGTGTCGAAACCAACAAGGAGCGGAAGGAAACGGCAAGCAGTTTTCAGTAAGGTATTCTCAGCATGCACTGAAATTACCGGTAACAAATAGTTTTGTGATCAGGTAATTCGTAATGGGTAACAAGTAACAAATGTAAACAAGGTGCAGCAAGGTGTCCCAATCCTTTTTGTAGCAAAGGACAAGCCTGGACAAAATCTTATATAAAGGAAAGCGCTCCCGAGGACACATGGGAATTATCGTCAAGCTAGTTTTCATCATGCTCATATGATTCACGTTCGTTACATTGATAATTTGATATGTGGGTGGACCGGTGCTTGGGTACTGCCCTTCCTTGGATAAGCATACCACTTATGACTAACCCCCTTCGCAAGCATCCGCAACTACGAAAGAAGAATTAAGGTAAACCTAACCATATCATGAAACATATGGATCCAAATCAGCCCCTTACAAAGCAACGCATAAACTAGGGTTTAAGCTTCTGTCACTCTAGCAACCCATCATCTACTTATTACTTCCCAATGCCTTCCCCTAGGCCCAAACAATGGTGAAGTGTCATGTAGTCGACGTTCACATAACACCACTAGAGGAAAGACAACATACATCTCATCAAAATATCGAACGAATACCAAATTCACATGACTACTTATAGCAAGACTTCTCCCATGTCCTCAGGAACAAACGTAACTACTCACAAATCATATTCATGTTCATAATCATAGGGGTATTAATATGCATAAAGGATCTCAACATATAATCTTCCACCGAATAAACCAACTAGCATCAACTACAAGGAGTAATCAACACTACTAGCAACCCACAAGTACCAATCTGAGGTTTTGAGACAAAGATCGGATACAAGAGATGAACTAGGGTTTGAGAGGAGATGGTGCTGGTGAAGATGTTTGTGGAGATTGACCCCATCCCAATGAGAGGATCGATGGTGATGACGATGGTGACGATTTCTCCCTCCTGGAGGGATGTTTCCCCGGCAGAACAGCTCCGCCGGAGCCCTAGATTGGTTCCGCCTCAAGACGGCGGCACTTCATCCCAAAAACTTTCTTATGATTTTTTCCAGGGCAAAAGACACCTTATACTAGAAGATGGGCATCGGGGGGCTTCCAGGTGGCCCACGAGGCAGGGGGCGCGCCCAGGGGGTAGGGCACGCCCTCCACCCATGTGGACGGTGGGTGGCCTCCCTTTGGTGCTTTCTTCACCCAATATTTTTAATATATTCCAAAACTGACTTTCGTGGAGTTTCAGGACTTTTGGAGTTGTGTAGAATAGGTCTCTAATATTTGCTCCTTTTCTAGCCCAGAATTCCAGCTACCGGCATTCTCCCTCTTCATGTAAACCTTGTAAAATAAGAGAGAAAAGGCATAAGTATTGTGACAAAATGGATGTATCAACTCCCCGAAGCTTAGACCTTGCTTGTCCTCAAGCGGAAGCCAATATCGAAAAATATGTCCACAAGTTTAGAGAAAGAGGTGTCGATAAAATAAAATACGGACATGAGGGCATCATGATCATTCTTAGAATAGCAATATATATATAGTCATATGGTTTCTTATGCTGAAGTAACAATCTTATTCACAATGTAAAGTATGAATCAGAAACTTCATTGAAAACTAGCAAACTATAATCTCAGTCATTGAAGCAATTGCAATTTATCATAACATTGGAAAGAGTCAATCTAAGAGCTTTTCAGCAAGTCCACATACTCAACTATCATTTAGTCTTTCACAATTGCTAACACTCACGCAATACTTATGGGTATGAATTTTTAAATCGGACACAGAGAAACATAGGGGCTTATGGTTTTGCCTCCCAACCTTTTACCTCAAGGGTAATGTGAACAATAATGCTTTTATGAAAACCCACATCTAGTTAGCTATATATATCAGGATCTTTCCAACACACAGTGCTTGCCAAAGGATAAAATGTAAAAAGGAAAGGTGAAGATCACCATGACTCTTGTATAAAGTATAAGACAAAAATAAAAGATAGGCCCTTCGCAGAGGGAAGCAGATGTTGTCATGTGCTTTTATGGTTGGATGCACAAAATCTTAATGCAAAAGAATGTCACTTTATATTGCCACTTGTGGTAAGGACCTTTATTATGCAGTCCGTCGCTTTTATGTCTTCCATATCACAAGCTCGTATAAAGCTTATTTTCTCCACACTAATAAATCATACATATTTAGAGAGAAATTTTTATTGCTTGCGACAATGACAACTTACTTGAAGGATGTTACTCAATCCATAGGTAGATATGGTGGACTCTCATGGCTAAACTGGGTTTAAGGATATTTGGAAGCACAAGTTGTATCTCTACTTGGTGCAAACAATTCGACTAGCATGAGGGGGAAAGGCAAGCTCAACATGTTGGATGATCTAAAATATAATTTATTTCGTATATAAGAAAACATAACCCATTACGTTGTCTTCCTTGTCCAACATCAACTTTTTAGCATGTCATATTTTAATGAGTGCTCACAATCATAAAAGATGTCCAAGATAGTATATTTATATGTGAAAACCTCTCTTTTGTTATTACTTCCTATTAATTGCAACAATGACCAAAACTATGTTTGTCAACTCTCAACAACTTTTATTCATCATACTCGTTATATGTGAAGTCATCACTCTCCATAAGATCAATATGTTCTCTTTATTTCTTTTTATTCTTTCTTTTATTTTTTCTCTTTCATTTATTCCCTCAAGATCATAGCAAGATAACCAATCCCTTGACTCAAGACTAATCTTTATTATATATAGCTCACGAACTCGATTACATAGATAAGGATCAACACAAAACTCAAAGCTAGATCATACTAAACTTTATTCTACTAGATAAAGATATAACCAAAAGGATCGAACTAAGAAAAATAGTAAAAATAGGAGTGTGATGGTGATACGATACCGGGGCACACCCCCAAGCTTGCCAGTTGCCAAGGGGAGTGCCCATACCTGATACTCAGTTCTTCGGAGGTAGTGATGATGGAGTTGTTGATGATGGTGTGTCGCACATCGAGCGTAGGAGATCCTCCAACTTGCGGATAATGCCCTTGAGTGCGGTGATGTGCTCTTGCAACAAACGATTTTCACGTGTGAGATACTTATTTTGTATGCGAGCTAGCTCAATCATCTTGAAAGCTTGAATCTCAGTTGGGGTGAGATGGTTGTAGAAAGGTTGAGAGGAGGCTTCTTCTTCTAATGTCGGGACTTTCTCCTTTGCGACCTCCTTGATCTTGTCACCTTCCTTGATTTCCCCGATTTCCTCTCACTTCGTCTCTATCTTCATTAGCCAAGCATTTCCGCCCGTGTTGCTGGAGGAGGGGGACAACATGATGCCTGGCCTTGAAAATTCTGGCAGAAAACAGCTCGAAACAAGAACACGAGATATTTGTGTGGTATGGTGGTCAAAACCTTCGGGAGGTTATATAATGAATTTTTACCGACCAAAAGAAGTATCGTGCAAGAAAATGGAGTCCGGAGGGCACACGAGGTGCCCACGAGGTAGGGGGCGCACCCAGGGGGTAGGGCGCGGCCTCCATCCTCATGGACGCCTCGTGTCCTTTCTGGACTATTTCTTATTTTCCTATTTTCTTAAATATTCCAAAACGGGGAAAAATTACTGTTAGAACTGTTTTGGAGTCGGTTTACTTACTGTACCACATACCTATTCCTTTTCGGAGTCTAAAATGTTATGGAAAGTGTCCTTTATGTACTCTTCCGGGTTTAAAGTGTCAATAACATTGGCTTCAACATTTATGGGATTACCTGAGATATAATGTTTGATTCTTTGACCGTTCACCACCCTCGGATTTGTGCCTTCGAAGTTGTTGATTTTTATGGCACTGGAATGATAGACCTCCTCGATAACGTAAGGACCTTCCCATTTAGAGAGGAGTTTTCCTGCAAAAAATCTTAAACAATAGTTGTATAGAAGAACATAGTCACCTACATTAAACTCACGCTTTTGTATCCTTTTGTCATGCCATCTTTTCACTTTTTCTTTAAACAATTTGGCATTCTCATAGGCCTGGGTTCTCCACTCATCAAGTGAGCAAATGTCAAATAGTCTCTTCTCACCAGCAAGTTTGAAATCATAACTGAGCTCTTTGATGGCCCAATATGCCTTATGTTCTAGTTCGAGAGGTAAGTGACATGCTTTTCCAAAAACCATTTTATACGGAGACATACCCATAGGATTTTTATATGCAGTTCTATAGGCCCATAATGCATCATCAAGTTTCTTGGACCAATTCTTTCTAGATCTATTAATAGTCTTTTGCAAAATTAATTTAAGCTCTCTATTACTCTGTTCTACTTGACCACTAGAATGTGGGTGGTATTGAGATGCAATTATATGATTAACATCATACTTAGCAAGCATTTTACGAAAAGAGCCATGAATAAAATGTGAACCACCAAGTCATTAAATATCTAGGGATTCCAAACCTTGGAAAAATAACTTCTTTAAGCATCTTAATAGAGGTGTTATGATCAGTGCTACTAGTTGGAATAGCTTCTACCCACTTAGTGACATAATCAACGGCAACTAAAATATGTGTATACCCATTAGAGGAAGGAAACGGTCCCATATAATCAAAGACCAAAACATCAAATGGTTCAATAACAAGTGAATAGTTCATAGGCATTTCTTGACGTCTACTAATATTACCAATTCTTTTACATTCATCACAAGACAAGACAAACTTACAGGCATCTTTGAAGAGAGTAGGCCAATAAAGACAGGATTGCAAAACCTTATGTGCAGTTCTATCTCCAGCATGATGTCCTCCATAAGCCTCAGAGTGACACTTGTGTAGGATCTATTCATGTTCATGCTCAGGTACACAACGTCTAATAACACCATCTACTCCTTCTTTATATAGGTGTGGGTCATCCCAGAAGTAATGTCTTAAATCATAGAAAAACTTTTTCTTTTGTTGGTATGTGAAACTAGGTGGTATAAATTTAGCAACAATGTAATTAGCATAATTAGCATACCATGGAGCAGTACGAGAAGCATTTATGATAGCTAATTGTTCATCAGGAAAGCTATCATCCATAGGTAGTGGGTCATCAAGAACATTTTCTAACCTAGACAAGTTGTCTGCAATGGGGTTCTTAGCTCCCTTTCTATCAATAATATGCAAATAAAATTCTTGTAGCAAGAGAACCCATCTAATAAGTCTAGGTTTAGCATCTTTCTTTTCCATAAGATATTTAATAGCAGCATGATCAGTGTGAACAGTTACTTTAGAATCAACAATATAAGGTCTGAACTTATCACAAGCAAATACAACTGCTAAAAATTCTTTTTAAGTAGTAGCATAATTTCTCTGGGCACTGTCTAGAGTTTTATTAGCATATTGGATAACATTTAATTTATTATCAACTCTTTGTCCTAGAACAGCACCTATAGCATAATCACTAGCATCACACATAATTTCAAAGGGTAAATTCCAATCAGGTGGCTGAACAATAGGTGCAGAAATCAAGGCTTTCTTAAGTATTTCAAATGCTTCTACATAATCATCATCAAAGACAAAAGTAACATCTTTTTGTAAGTGATTAGTCATAGGCCTAGAAATTTTCGAGAAGTCTTTAATGAACCTCCTATAAAAACTGGCATGACCAAGGAAACTTCTTATACCTTTAATGTCCTTAGGACACGGCATCTTTTCAATAGCATCAACTTTAGCTTTATCAACTTCAATACCTCTTTCAGAAACTTTATGCCCCAAGACAATACCTTCATTAACCATAAAGTGTCAGTTCTGCCAATTCAAGACAAGATTAGTTTCTTCACATCTCTTCAAAACTCGATCAAGGTTGCTTAAGCAATCATCAAAAGAAGTTCCATACACGGAGAAATCATCCATGAAAACCTCAACAATCTTTTCACAAAAGTCAGAGAATATAGCAATCATACATATTTGAAAGGTAGCAGGTGCATTACATAAACCAAAAGGCATACGTCTATAAGCAAAGGTACCGAAGGGGCAAGTAAGAGTGGTCTTTTCCTGATCCTCTTTCCACACAGGTATTTGAGAGAAACCAGAATAACCATCTAGAAAGCAAAATTGTGTATGTTTGGATAATGTTTCTAGCATTTGATCAATAAAAGGTAAAGGGTAATGATCCTTTCTAGTAGCTTTATCTAATTTGCAGAAATCAGTTACCATTCTATAACCTGTAACAATTTTTGCGGGATCAATTCATCTTTATCATTAGGAACAACAGTAATACCTCCCTTCTTAGGGACACAATGGACAGGACTTACCCACTGACTATCAGCAACAGGATAAATTATACCTGCCTCCAGAAGCTTTAGTATTTCATTTCTTACCACTTCTTTCATCTTAGGATTTAACCGTCGTTGGTGATCAACAGCCGGTTTAGTGTCTTTCTCCAATTTTATTTTGTGCTGGCATAGAGTGGGACTAATGCCCTTAAGATCATCAAGAGTATATCCAATAGCAGCACGATGCTTCTTCAGAGTTTTCAATAATCTCTCTTCTTCCTGCTCTGAAAGGTTAGCACTAATAATAACATGATATATCTTCTTTTCATCAAGATAAGCATATTTAAGAGTATCAGGTAACGGTTTAAGCTCAAACACGGGATCACCCTTGGGTGGAGGAGGAGGATCCCCTAGAATTTCAACAGGCAAATTGTGCTTCAAAATAGGTACCTGTTTAAAGAATACTTCATCTATTTCCCTTCTTTCATTCATAAACATATCACTTTCATGGTCTAGCAAATATTGTTCTAAAGGATCATTAGGAGGCACGGCAATAGAAGAAGTACCAATAATTTCATCTTTACTAGGAAATTCTTTATCATGGGGTTGTCTACAAAATTTTGCAAAATTAAAATCATGAGGCATACCCCCTAAACCAACTGAAACACTATCCTTTTTGTAGTCTATCTTAGCATTAACAGTATTCAAGAAGGGTCTACCGAATAGAATGAGACAAAAGTCATCTTATGGGGAACCAAGAACAAGAAAATCAATAGGATATTTAACTATCCTACACAAGACTTAAACATCTCTAACAATCCCAACTGGTGAAACAGTATCTCTATTGGCAAGCTTAATAGTAACATCAATACCTTCTATCTCAGCAGGTGCAATATCATGCATAATTTCTTCGTATAAATAATGAGGTATTACAGTCGCACTAGTACCCATGTCACATAAGCTATGATAGCAATGATCTCCTATTTTAACAGAAACAACATGCATGCCTACAACATGTCTATGTTTATCTTTAGTATCGGGTCTAGCAATTCTAGCAGCTTCATCACAGAAGTAAATAACATGCCCATCAATATTATTGACTAAGAGAGCTTTAACCATAGCAACACTAGGTTCAACTTTAATTTGCTCAGGGGTGTATGTGTTCTAGCATTACTCTTGCGAACCACAGTTGAAGCTTTAGCATGATCCTTTATTCTAACAGGGAAAGGAGGTTTCTCAATATAAGCGGTAGGAACAATAGGATCAACATTATAAGTGATAGTCTTTTCTTCAACTCTAATAGGTTCAACTACTTTTACTTCAATGGGAGGATGATATTTAAACCACTTATCCTTAGGGAGATCAACATGAGTAGCAAATGATTCACAGAAAGAAGCTACTATCTCAGAGTCAAGTCCATATTTAGTGCCAAATTCACGAAAAACATCGGTATCCATAAAAGATTTAACACAATCAAACTTAGGTGTTATGCCTAACTCTTTACCTTCGCCGAGTTCCCAATCTTCAGAGTTGCGTTTAATTCTTTCCAATAAATCCCATTTGAATTCAATAGTCTTCATCATAAAAGAACCGGTACAAGAA
Source organism: Triticum urartu (assembly GCF_003073215.2). Classification (NCBI taxonomy): domain Eukaryota; kingdom Viridiplantae; phylum Streptophyta; class Magnoliopsida; order Poales; family Poaceae; genus Triticum; species Triticum urartu. The sequence continues at coordinate 404,821,186 of NC_053023.1, read as the reverse complement.
GTATCGAGCAAGGAGCGATTATTGAGAGAAAGCCGAGCATAAATTTTTTTGAATAATAATTTCTCTTGAGGGATCATGATTGGGACATGAATATAACATTGACTTAAGACTCCCCAAGATTGAGCGATACTTTCTCCTTTGCGAGGCCAGAAATTATATATATAATTATGATCACGATGAATGAGATACATAGGATAAAACTTCTGATGAAATTCCAATTTCAATCGGTTGTAGTTCCATGATCCAATATCATCACATAGTCTAAACCATGTCAATGCCTTTCCCTTCAAATATAAAGGGAAGACCTTCTTCTTGATAACATCCTCGGGCATACCTGCAAGCTTAAATAATCCACACACTTCATCCAGATAGATTAGGTGCATATCGGAATGTAATGTTCCATCTCATGTAAAAGGATTACCTTGCAGTTTCCCTCTCATACCCGAAGGAATTTGAAAGTAAACATTTTCAGTAGGTTCAGTAGGTTGAGGAGCAACTCTTTGCTCTACTGGTTGGGGTGAAGATACCCCGAACAAGCCCCTCAAAGGATTGTTTTCCATAGTAACAAGTGACAGTAAATTTCAGCACACTATATAAATTTTTCCTTACCAAATTCTACTTGCCAAAGGCGCTTCACTACCCAGTAACGGCGCCAAAAAAGAGACTTCATGACCCACAAGTATAGGGGATCTATCGTAGTCCTTTCAATAAGTAAGAGTGTCGAACCCAACAAGGAGCAGAAGGAAATGACAAGCAGTTTTCAGTAAGGTATTCTCTGCAAGCACTGAAGCTATCGGTAATAGATAGTTTTGTGATAAGGTAATTCATAACGGGTAACAAGTAACAAAAGTAAATAAGGTGCAGCAAGGTGTCCCAATCCTTTTTGTAGCAAAGGACAAGCCTGGATAAACTCTTATATAAAGGAAATTTCTCCCAAGGACACATGGGAATTATCGTCAAGCTAGTTTTCATCATGCTCATATGATTCGAGTTCGTTACTTTGATAATTTGATATGTGGGTGGACCGGTGCTTGGGTACTGCCCTTCCTTGGACAAGCATCCAACTTATGATTAACCCCCTTCGCAAGCATCCACAACTACAAAAGAAGAATTAAGGTAAACCTAACCATAACATGAAACATATGGATCCAAATCAACCCCTTACGAAGCAACGCATAAACTAGGGTTTAAGCTTCTGTCACTCTAGCAACCCATCATCTACTTATTACTTCCCAATGCCTTCCCCTAGGGCCAAACAATGGTGAAGTGTCATGTAGTCGATGTTCACATAACACCACTAGAGGAAAGACAACATACATCTCATCAAAATATCGAACGAATACCAAATACACATGACTACTTATAGCAAGACTTCTCCATGTCCTCGGGAACAAATGTAACTACTCAAAAATCATATTCATGTTCATAATCTGAGGGGGTATTAATATGCATAAAGGATCTGAACATATAATCTTCCACCGAATAAACCAACTAGCATCAACTACAAGGAGTAATCAACACTACTAGCAACCCACAGGTACCAATCTGAGCTTTTGAGACAAAGATCGGATACAAGAGATGAACTAGGGTTTGAGAGGAGATGGTGCTGGTGAATATGTTGATGGAGATTGACCCCTCCCGATGAGAGGATCGATGGTGACATTTTCCCCCTCCTGGAGGGATGTTTCCCCGGCAAAACAGCTCCGCCGGAGCCCTAGATTGGTTCTGCCAAGGTTCTGCCTCGAGACGGCGGCGCTTCGTCCTTATTTTTTCCAGGGCAAAAGACACCTTATACCAGAAGATGGGCATCGGGGGCCTGCCAGGTGGCCCACGAGGCAAGGGGCGCGCCCAGGGGGGTAGGGCACGCCCCACCCTCGTGGACGGTGGTTGGCTCCCCTCTGGTGCTTTATTCGCCCAATATTTTTAATATATTCCAAAACTAACTTCCGTGGAGTTTCGGGACTTTTGAAATTGTGGAGAATAGGTCTCTAATATTTGCTCCTTTTCTAGCCCAGAATTCCAGCTGCCGGCATTCTCCCTCTTCATGTAAACCTTGTAAAATAAGAGAGAAAAGTCATAAGTATTGTGACATAATGTGTAATAACAGCCCATAATGCAATAAATATCGATATAAAAGCATGATGCAAAATGGGCGTATCAAATATTCAGGTCCATAAGATTCAAAAAAAGGTTAATTTTGACATAAAAACAATAATACTTCAAGCACACTAATAAAGCAATCATGTCTTCTCAAAATATCATGGCCAAAGAAAGTTATCCCTACGAAATCATAAGTCTGGCTATGCTCTATCTTCATCACACAAATTATTTCATCATGCTCAACCCCGATGACAAGCCAAGCAATTGTTTCATACTTTTAATGTTCTCAAGCCTTTTCAACTTTCATGCAATACATGAGCGTGAGCATGTATATAACACTATAGGTGGAATAGAATAGGGTGGTTGTGGAGAAGACAAAAAAGGAGAAAGTTTCACATCAACTAGGCGTATTAAGAGGCTATGGAGATGCCCATCAATAGATATCAATGTGAGTGAGTAGGGATTGCCATGCAACAGATGCACTAGAGCTACAAGTGTATTAAAGCTCAAAAGAAAACTAAGTGGGTGTGCATCCAACTTGCTTGCTCATGAAGACCTAGGGCAATTTGAGGAAGCCCATCATTGGAATATACAAGCCAAGTTCTATAATGAAAAATTCCCACTAGTATATGAAAGTGATAAAATAGGAGACTCTCTATCATGAAGAACAAGGTGCTACTTTGAAGCACAAGTGTGGAAAATGATAGTAGCATTGTCCCTTCTCTCCTTTTCTCTCTCTCTTTTTTATTTTTTTCTCTCTTTTTTTGTCCGGGCTCTTTTTTTATTTTGCGCTTTTTGGGCTCTTTTTATTTTTTTTTAGTCTGCAGTCTCATCCCAAATTTTGAGGGAATCATAGCCTCCATCATACTTTCCTCACATGGGGCAATGCTCTAATGATGATGATCATCACACTTTTATTTACTTACAAGTCAAGAATTACAACTCAATACTAGAAAAAATATATGACTATATATGAATGCCTCCAGCGGTGTACTGGGATGTGCAATGATTAAGAGTGACATGTATAAAAATATGAACGGTGGCCAAGCCACAAATATTATGCCAACTACATGATCATGCAAAACAATATGACAATGATGGTATATGTCATAATAAACGGAATGGTGGAAGTCGCATGGCAATATATCTCGGAATGCCTATGTAAATGCCATAATAGGTAGGTATGGTGGCTGTTTTGAGGAAGGGTATATGGTGGGTTTAATGCACCGATGAAAGTTGCGCGGTACTAGAGAGGCTAGCAATGGTGGAAGGGTGTGAGTGCCTATAATCCATGGACTCAGCATTAGTCATAAAGAACTCACATACTTATTCCAGAATGTTATTAGCCATCGAAACAAAGTACTACAAGCATGCTCCTAGGGGGGTAGATTGGTAGGAAAAGACCATCGCTCGCCCCGGACCGCCACTCATAAGGAAGACAATCAAAAACTAAATTATGCCTTTCGGGGCATCCCCAAGCTTAAGATTTTGTGTCACCTTAATTCCTCTCATATCATGGTTTCCCTAATTTTTAAAAACTTCATCCAGACAAAACTCAACAAGAACTCGTGAGATAAGTTGGTATAAATCAATGCAAAACCTTATCATTCTCTACTATAGAAAATCACTAAAATTATAATTTAACATTGCATACTAAATGCCTTTTCATATTTAATACTCCAATCCTCAAATAGAATCATTAAACAAGCAAACATATGCAAACAATGCAAACATAACAACAATCTTTCTAAACAGAACAATCTGTAAAGAATGCAATAGGAATCATTCTAACGACCCGACCCAAAATCGGTCAAGTCTCTGTGTAGCTGTACCATCCCAAGATCATGCTAGCACACACAATATATTGATGAAAAGATTCAAAGTTAAATCACACCTGAATTTATTACATGATTCTCATAACGAGTCTTTATTACATATAACAAATTCGGCCGAAGGCCAACTCATGAGAAATAAACTAAAAAAGGCTGTGGAAGCGTAGACGATAGAGCGAGTCCATCCGACTCCACAGGGAAATCACTGAGCGTAGATCATAGCCTGAGTCCTGGTCGGAAAACTCCTCTGCAACATGAGACATTGCAGCCGTGTAGGTCAGCATTTTGAATATGCTGGCAAGTCATAGAGAGAACAACAACAATAATGCTAACTCTATATGCAATTTGGCTATGGGGCTCTAAGTTTTATGTTTTTGTGAAAAAGCCATTTTTTTCCTACAACAAAGGACTAGCTTGCAATTACTACAAAATGTTGGTTTTTAATGAGATGGTTCCGCCAACCAGTGTCTCATACCCGAAGTCATTAATAACCCATCAATTAATTAATTAAGTTCGGTGTTGAGATTTCCGAAAATACTCCAATTCTAGAGGCTCATTTTTCCATAACCGGGGACGCGGCTAATCGATTAGGTTTCTACTCTGCGGAGTCTTGTGCACTTTACCCACAAGAATCTTTCCCTCCTTTATGTCCTGGCACTGCCTGGTGTTTGAAGACGGGACGAACAAAACAGGGTCTTCCGTAGAGTTTCACTGGGCCACTGTCGGTGCCCATCCAATCCTACCGTTCTTCTACAACTCGTACACCGTCCGACCAGAGTCACGCCTAGGGTCAACCAAACCAGAGCCCATAATGGCTTGCGGCTGCACAGGTAAGCCTCCGGTCAAGGGGTATCCATCCGTCTCTTCGTGGCTGGGTGAAGCTTTCCGCAAGATGTCATGGCGCTTCTCCATGCATCTCGGCCATCCGCTGGTTTCTCCAGGGTTCCCGTCAACCGTCCTCCACCCAGTATTGAGTTTGAAGTCCATCTTGAGCTTGAAGTCATGGGATTGTCATCATCTTGACTCTCACATCTCCCTTATGAATCACTCAACCAACCCCGTCTACGAGCATAGCAAAATAAACTACATCATCTCGGGCAATGGTAACAAAGGGAACTGGGTTCAACCTACCACATGATACTACTCAAGAAATATTCAATTTATCCTACTACATGCATGGTTGGGAGGAAATACTACTAATGCAATAAAACATTGGAATTAAAATTCATGATCAAAACTTACATGGCTGACGGTCTTCGAACGCTAGTGATTCCTGATAGCAAGCTTCGCACTCCGGAAATTCTATACGAACCAAACGATGAATACAAAAGCATAAAATTATATTAACATAACAGCAAGCTAACGTAAATCACACAAGCACTCAAACCAAAACCAAAGAGAACTCGAGGAACTCCAATCAAAGTTTTCATTACTTCAAGCAAACAACTAGGAAATAGTTTTATCCTACTAAAACTTTTCTTAACAGAACCAAAACAAGGGTTTTTCTAACTAACAGAAAGGAAAACATCATATAAACTAGATGCAAAAAGAATCACATCAAAAGCTATTATAGAACTCCTATTATGCTTAAAACAAAACTAGCAAGAAAACAAAATAAAACTTTTTATTTTGCTGTAAATACAAGTTCACCCTCTGTAACTACAGAAACTAATCTACAATAAATTATAATAGAGGTAAAATAAAATTTGAAAATAACTAGAACAACAGAAAATAGGAGCAAGCTAAAAAACTAGAAAAGCTTGTTTTCGCGTAAAACTATTTTTAATAAAATCTATAAATACCTAAATTAATCCTACTTCTAGGCAAGGTCAAAACAAAGCAGTGGCAAAAAGAAACACTAAAAAAATTAATCCTAACTCAATTTATAGCAGAATACTAATCTGACTAAAACTAATATAAAACAATCTTTTTAAAGCTTAAACATGGCCGAAACTATTTTATACAGAAACTATAGGAAATTTGTAAACTAGAGCAAAAAGAATCAACTAAAAATATTAAATAACCTAAAAGATATAGCTTTTAAAAAACAGAACTATTCTGCTAAAAACAGAAACTGAAATAAAACTAGAAAAACTAACGCGCTAACGGGCCGAACAGTGAGCGCTCTAAAACTAAACAGCGCTCGGGCGATATATAAACTAAAACGCGCTGCGGTTAATAACAGAATAGCCTACCGATTTGGTTTAACTAACTAAACCAAAAATTAACCGTAACGCAAACCGATCTAAAGAAATAAACCAAACTCTTTGTGTGATCTAATCTAGGCCCTAGATTCGAGATCCAAAAGTGGAGGGGGTTCCGGCGGCTTACAGCGAACTCGACGGCGATGGCGACTCAGGCGTTTCGGCGGCGGCTACTCCGGTGGTCCTGGGCGGCAGCCGAGTTGTCGGGCGTGTGCGGCAGCTCGAGGGGAGGCCGGGGATCGAGTCAGTGGAGCTCGGGGACGACGGAGATGGTCGGGGCGATGACAGTGAGGCTCAGGTGCTCCGTGGCTCCAGTGAGGTGCGGCGAGATCGGGGTCGTTGGCGTCGGGGTTCCTGGAAGGAAGAGGGGATGTCAGGTGGTTATGGGAGGATGAGGCAATTCGGGTGGAGGAGCTTGGAGGTCGAGGGGTGGCTCATCGGCGGCGGTGGCGGTGATGAACTGCAGCGGCGGAGGCGAGATCGGTTCGGATGGTGGCGGGGCTGTGGTGGGTTTTGGAGTAGGGTTTTAGGGGGTTCGAGGGAGGAGGGGGTAGGGTTTATATAGGGCATCTTCGTGGAGGAGGGGGCGAAGTCGGAGCGCGATTGCAGGAAGATCGGAACGGCCGGCGCGCTCTACGTGCTCTGGCTCGGCGAGGCGTGCGCGAGGGGAAAGGGAGAGGGCGGGCCCTGCAGGTCAGTGAGGGAGAGACGGACTAAGATCAAATGGGCGACTGAGGGAGAGGAGATCCGGTGTGGGGGCTATGCTAGGCTGGCGGCTAGGCGCTAGCGAGGCTGCGGCCTCGCTGGCTGGCCGTTGGCCTGGCCAGCTCGGGGGGGGGGGGGGCTTTTCCTTTTTTTTGAATTAAGGCAGAGAGGAAAAATAAAATATAAAATAAATCTATAATATTTTTATATAGGATATATATATATATATATATATCAAAAAATCAGGAAAATAAACCCTAAAAGATGAACTATTTTCCAAAGCCAAAACAGAAACTAAGAAAAAACATTTTCTGCAAATTCCAAATAAAATTTGAATTTGAATTCAAACCTTTTGGCAATATTTTTCTTTTGACATTTTTTTGGAGTGTCATGTTTGCTCCTCTCATACCTTTGCACAAGTATTTGTCAGGTATTTTTGAAATAAATTTCAATTGCCAATTCAAATTCAAATTCAAATAAAACTCAAATGCCTCTAGAATTCCAAATGCCACTCAATTTCAAACAACAGGCGTAGATGCTTAGATAATAATTGTAAAACATTCCAAATTGAAAATTTGGGATGTTACAAACCTACCCACCTTAGGATGAATCTCGCCCTCGAGATTGGGGTTGACTAGCAAATAGGTGCGGGTGGTCTTGATGGAGATCTTCTTCTCGCTCCCAAGTGGCTTCCTCCTCGGAGTGGTGGCTCCACAGAACCTTGCAGAACTTGATGTTCTTGCTCTAGGTAACTCTGTTTGCAGTCTCGAGAATTCTGACGGGTTTCTCCTCATAAGTCAAATCACTGTCAAGCTATATGGCCTCTAGGGGTACTGTGTCTCTCAAGGGAATATTGGCCATCTCAGCATGGCATTTCTTCAGCTGGGATACGTGAAAGACATCGTGAACTCTTGACAATCCTTCTGACAATTCCAGCTTGTATGCAACTTCTCCTCCGCGTTCGAGGATTTTGTAGGGGCAAATGAACCTGGGTGCTAATTTTCCTTTAACACCAAACCTCTTGATTCCTCGAAGTGGGGACACACGGAGATATGCTCGTTCTCCCACTTCGTACGTTACTTCCTTGCGTTTACTGTCGGCATAACTCTTCTGTCTCGACTGGGCTATCTTAAGTCTGTCTTGAATCATCTTGACCTTCTCTTCAGAGTCTCTGATAAGATCGGGACCAAAATGTTTTCGGTCTCCAACACCATCCCACAACAATGGTGTTATGCACCTCCTTCCATATAGAGCCTCGAAAGGGGCCATATTCATACTGGTCTAATAGTTGTTGTTGTATGAGAACTCTACGTATGGTAGATTGTCATCCCAGCTAGATCCATAGTCTAGTGCACTGGTTCTCAACATGTCCTCCAGAATCTGATTCACTCTGTCGGTCTGTCCATCTATCTGTGGATGAAAAGCTGTAATGAACTCCAGCCTCATACCCAAAGTTTCATGCAACTGATTCCAAAACTTTGAGGTAAAATGTGTTCCTCTATCTGACACGATACTCCTCGGAACTCCATGCAGACATACGATCCTGGTCATCTATATCTTGGCTAACTTACCGCTGGTATGTGTGGTCTTCACGGGAATGAAATGAGCTACCTTGGTCAAGCGATCAACTACTACCCAGATAGAATCATAACCTGAACGGGTCCTAGGTAATCCTGTGATAAAATCCATTCCAAGTTTTTCCCATTTCCACTCGGGTATCGGCAGAGGTTGAAGTAACCCTGCCGGCTTCTGATGTTCCGCCTTTACTCACTGACAAACATCGCATACTACTACGTACTCGGCAGTATCCTTCTTCATACCTGTCCACCAGAAACTTTCCTTCAAGTCCAGATACATCTTTGTGTTGCCTGGGTGGATCGAGTGTGGTGAATCATGGGCCTCCTGAAGAATTAACTTCCTGACCTCTGGGTCCTTGGGCACATAAATACGACCCTCAAACCATAAAGTTCTGTTCTCATCCTCACGAAAATCTTTAGCCTTTCTGTTACTCATCTTTTCCTTTATCTCTGCAATTTCCTTGTCCGTCTTCTGGTCTTCAAGGATTCTTTCGGTCAGAGTGGACTGTATATCCAAGGTGGCGACAATTCCTCTTGGTACTATCTCCAGCCAGAGCTCTCTGAGATCGTCGGCTAATTCTTGAGGTAATCCTACAGCTATGAGGGTGTTCACATAGCTTTTACGACTCAAGGCATCTGCTACAACATTTTCCTTCCCTGGGTGATAATGCAATCTCATGTCATAGTCCTTGATCAACTCTAGCCATCTCATCTGCCTAAGGTTTAACTCCTTCTGTGTGAAAATATACTTTAAGCTCTTATGATCGGTGTAAACATCACAATTGTTTCTGATAAGGGAATGTCTCCAGGTCTTGAGTGCGTGCACTACGGCTGCTAACTCCAAATCGTGTGTGGCATAATTCATCTCGTGAGGTCGTAGTTGTATGGAGGTATAAGCTACAACTTTTCCTTCCTGCATGAGCACTCCTCCGAGTCCTTGATGATAAGCATCACAATATACCTGGCAATCCTTGTGTATGTCCGGTAAAATGAGCACTGGGGCTATAACCAGACGTTTCTTCAGCTCCTGAAAACTGGCTTCACAATCCTCGATCCAAACGTACTTAGTTTCCTTCTTCAACAGCTCCGTCATGGGCTTAGCAATCTTGGAGAAATTCTTAATAAATCTCTGATAATATCCTGCAAGTCCGAAAAAACTGCGAATCTCCTTGACTGAGGTGGGGGACTGCCAGTTGGTGACCGATTCAACCTTGGTGGGGTTGACTGCTATTCCTTCTCCTGAAATGACATGTCTGAGGAATCCAACTTCCTTCAACCAAAATTCACATTTGCTGAACTTGGCATATAACTGATGTTCTCGGAGTTTCTCCATAACTAGACGCAGATGTTCCTTATGCGCTTCCTCGCTCTTGGAGAAAACCAACATGTCATCGATGAACACCATGACAAACTTGTCTAGATATTCCATAAATACCTTGTTCATCATGCTCATAAAATACGCAGGGGCATTAGTCAATCCGAATGACATGACGGTATACTCATACAAACCATACCTGGTGGTGAAAGCTGTTTTGGCTATACCCCGTTCACGGATCTTCAGCTGATGATACCCTGATTGAAGACCGATCTTGGAGAATACTTTGGCTCCGACTAGCTGATCAAATAAATCATTAATCATCGGTAGAGGGTACTCATTCTTGATGGTCACATCATTCAATGAATGATAATCCACAACCATTCTCAAGGTTCCATCCTTCTTCTCTACTAAAAGAACTGGGGCTCCCCAAGGTGATGAACTTGGGCAAATATATCATTTCTCCAATAATTCCTTCATCTGCTTCTTGATCTCTTCCAAATCATTCGGGGGCATCCGATAAGGTCTCTTGGATATTAGGGTTGTGCCAGGTAATAACTCGATCAAAAATTCTATTTCTCTGTCCGATGGCATTCCTGGTAATTCCTTCGAAAATACATCTGGAAAATCTTGCTCTACGGGCACTTCCTCCTGAACAACTCCCGCGAGGGAATTCACCTGATTCTTCGTTGGTGTACGTCTGGATACATACTTGATCCTCTTCTGCTCCAGGGTGGTGAGCAAAATTGTCTTGCGGGCACAATCGATGTTTCCTTCAAACTTCGTCAACCAGTCCATGCCTAGGATCATGTCCAATCCCTGGGATTCCAATACTATGAGGTCTGCGGGAAAATCATGATTTCCGATGCTGAGTGTCGAATGACAACCTAAGCCTGCCATCATCTCTCCTCCTGGGGAAGTGACCTAAACAGGGGTTCTAAGGGTTCTAGTGGGAAACCCGTACTTTTCCACAACTACCCTTGATATGAATGAATGCGTTGCAACAGAATCAAATAGTACCAATACTGGACATGAATTTAATAAAAACCTACCAACCACTGTGTCTGGCTGATCATAGACGTCCTCCACGTCGATGTGGTTCACCTGGGGACGAGGAAAAGTATTGGGCTTCTTGTTAGCTGAGTTTCCATTGCCATTGTCATTTCCATTCCCCCGCTTGGCCTCCGGATAATCGGTGGCATAATGTCCTATCTTCTAGCACTTGAAATTGGTGATATGACTCAGATCCTTCTGAGCCAGAGCGGGGCGGTGCTAGTTGCCATTGCCTCCATTTCCTGACTTGAAGTTGTTGTTGTTGTTGCGGCTGTTCCCATTCCCTCCATGGTTGTGTCCTCCATGGGTGTGATGGGTGTGACCTCTCGGGTATGGTGTGTAGCGAGGCTTTTGCTAAGCTCCCGAGTTGTACTTCCCCTGACTATACTTCCGCTTGCAGCTATCAATCTGTTGTTGCTTTCCTTCAAGGATGATGGACTTGTCTACCAGCTCCTGGTAGTTATTGAAGGTGGCCACCATCAGCTGCATTCCGAGCTCATCATTAAGTCCTTCGAGGAACTTCATCTGTTTTGCGGCATCTGTGGCCACATCACCTGGGGCATAGCGAGCTAACTGGTTGAACTCATCCACATACTGCCCCACGGTACGATTTCCCTGGCGTAAGTTGCGGAACTCACGCTTCTTTAGACTCATGGACACAGCTGAAACATGAGCGGTGCGGAAGGCCTGATGAAACTGATCCCACATGATAGTGATGATGTGATAGGTGGTGGTGTAGTTATCCCACCAAGCGGCTGCGGGTCCATCCAGTTGATGTGCGGCAAAATGCACCTTCTCAGCATCTGTGCATCTAGCAGTTGCTAGCTCCCTTCTGATCTTGCGGAGCCAATCATCGGCTACAATCGGCTCGGTGCTACTAGAGAACACCGGTGGATTCAGCTTTAGGAACCGAGTCAGGTTGTCGACAGGGGTGGCGGCGGTGGATTGTTGTTGTTGTTGTTGTTGCCTTGGTTCTGGATGAGAATTTGCATAAGGAAATTTTGCTGTTGGATCAGCTAGGTGAGCTCCAGCGGGAAAGTGAATCCAGGGTCACGTCTCGGAGGCATCTGTTGTTTTGGAGTGGATGAGAAATTAGAATAGAACAAGGGTCTAATGAGAAAATAGCACTACCCAAATTAATGCACAATTATAATCACACCAATCATTTATTCATTCATCTCAAACAAGGTTCAATCTCGGATTACACAATCTCACGACTAATAAAAAAATGGCCTAACTGATCGGCGAAAAAAATAAAAATAAAATAAAACATGGTGGTCGACTAAATGTCTTCATCAATTATCCTTGCGTCCTCCAGTGCGGCGTATTCTGGTGCGGCGCCTCCTCTTACGGCTTCCCTCCGTGGAGCTCTTTTCATAATCCTGGTCATTGCTCACGAGGGGTCCATCATCTCCACTCAGAAAAAGGTCTTCTCCCTGGTCCATCATTTCCTCCAGTGTGGCAATATATTTCTTCAGGTCGTCGATTCTATCCATAAAATCCTGGACTTGTTCTTCATGTTCAACGAAGTCCGCGCATGCCTTCTCCTCCAGTTCTAGTTCATGGAACAACAACCTCCTGTGTACCTTCAAGCTTCGGCGCGTCTGGATTTCATGGTTCCTGATGAGACTCTCCAAGTCTTGGACATATGAAAGAATGGAGTCGTCCTCCATGTTACGGATGATATCTCCATTCCTAGCTCTCCGAGAAATCATGGCGAGGTCTGATGGGTCGAGCTCGGCCCTGTACTCTTCTAGGAGATGTCCAAGTGCACGATAAATCGCCATGTCTCTTCCGAGGATCCAAGTGAAAGCGGTAAACTCAAAGTCGATGGGCTCTAAATGTCCTCCGAAGGTCCTCCCTAGAATGTACACCTTAATCCTGTAGCGGGTATCCATTTGAAGTGCATTGGTAGGCTTCCCGGTGATTGAGGGTAGAGCAATCTTCAGCTTCTTCATGATCTAAACCAGCTTCTTGCCGAGAAGCATCATCTCATCCGGCTGGCAAAACTCCGGTAGCAGAACTGGGTGAAGTCGGCGGCCATCTAGAATGTTGAAAATCAGAGAGAAGTCAGAAATGAACAGGGGAGAATTACGGAATGATAAGGACATAAAATAAAATAGTTTCTTCTTATGGCTTTCCAATTCTAGGGGTTACGCCCTACAGTCAGCGTGTGCTCTGAATACCATCTCTGTAACGACCCGACCCGAAATCGGTCAAGTCTCTGTGTAGCTGTACCATCCCAAGATCATGCTGGCACACATAGTACATTGATAAAAAGATTGAAAGTTCAATCACACCTGAATTTATTACACGATTCTCATATCGAGTCTTTATTACATCATAATAAATTCGACCGAAGGCAAAATCATGAGAAATAAACTAAATAAAGCTACGGAAGCGTAGATGATAGAGCGAGTCCATCCGACTCCATAGCGCAATCACCGAGCGTAGATCATAGCCTCACTCATGGTCGGAAAACTCCTCTGCAACATGAGACATTGCAGCCGTGTAGGTCAGCATTTTGAATATGCCGGCAAGTCATAGAGAGAACAACAACAATAATGCTAACTTTATATGCTATTTGGCTATGGGGCTCTAAGTTTTATGTTTTTGCGAAACAGCCAATTTTTTCCTACAACAAAGGACTAGCTTGCAATAACTACAAAATGTTGGTTGTTAATGAGATGGTTCCATCAACCAGTGTCTCATACCCAAAGTCATTAATAACCCATCAATTAATTAATTAAGTTCGGTGTTGAGATTTCTGAAAATACTCCAATTCCAGAGGCTCATTTTTCCATAACCGGGGACACGGCTAATCGATTAGGTTTCTACTCTGCGGAGTCTTGTGCACTTTACCCACAAGAATCGTTCCCTCCTTTATGTCCTGGCACTGCCTGGTGTTTGAAGATGGGACGAACAAAACAGGGTCTTCCGTAGAGTTTCACTGGGCCACTGCTGGTGCCCATCCAATCCTACTGTTCTTCTACATCTCGTAGCACCGTCCGGCCAGAGTCACGCCTAGGGTCGACCAAGGCAGAGCCCATAATGGCTTGCGGCTGCATAGGTAAGCTTCCGGTCAAGGGGTATCCATCCGTCTCTTTGTGGCTGGGTGAAGCTTTCCGCAAGATGTCATGGCGCTTCTCCATGCATCCCGACCATCCGCTGGTTTCTCCAGGGTGCCCGTCAACCGTCCTCCACCCAGTAGTGAGGTTGAAGTCCATCTTGAGCTTGAAGTCATGGGGTTGTCATCATCTTGACTCTCACATCTCCCTTATGAATCACTCAACCAACCCCGTCTATGAGCATAGCAAAATAAACTACATCATCCCGGGCAATGGTAACAAGGGGAACTGGGTTCAACCTACCACATGATACTACTCAAGACTTATTCAATTTCTCCTACTACATGCATGGTGTGGAGGAAATACTACTAATGCAATAAAACATAGGAATTAAAATTCATGATCAAAACTTGCATGGCTGACAGTCTTCGAATGCTAGTGACTCGTGATACCGAGCTTCGCACTCCTCTATTCGAAGCAAATGATGAATACATAAGCATACAATTATACTAACATAACAGCAATCTAACATAAATCTCACAAACACTCAAACCAAAACCAAAGAGAACTCGAAGAACTCCAATCAAAGTTTTCATTACTTCAAGCAAACAACTAGGAAATAGTTTTATCCTACTAAAACTTTTATTATCAGAACCAAAACAAGGGTTTTGCTAACTAACAGAAAGGAAAACATCATATAAACTAGATGCAAAAAGAATCACATCAAAAGCTATTATAGAACTCCTATTATGCTTAAAACAAAACTAGCAAGAAAACAAAATAAAACTTTTTATTTTGCTGTAAATAAAATTTCACCCTCTGTAACTACAGAAACTAATCTACAATAAATTATAACAGAGGTAAAATAAAACTTGAAAATAACTAGAACAACAGAAAACAACAGCAAGCTAAAAAAACTAGAAAAGCTTGTTTTCAAGTAAAACCATTTTTAATAAAATCTATAAATACCTAAATTAATCCTACTGCTAGGCAAGGTCAAAACAAAGCTGTGGCAAAAAGAAACACTAAAAAAATTAATCCTAACTCAATTTGTAGCAGAAATACTAATCTGATTAAAACTAATATAAAACAATTATTTTAAGCTTAAACATGGCCGAAACTATTTTATACAGAAACTATAGGAAATTTGTAAACTAGAGCAAAAAGAGTCAACTAAAAGTATTAAATAACCTAAAAGATTTAACTTTTACAAAAACAGAACTATTCTATTAAAAACAGAAACTGAAATAAAACTAAAAGAAACTAACGCACTAACGGGCCGAACAGTGTGCGCTCTAAAACTAAACAATGCTCGGGTGATATATAAACTAAAACACGCTGCGGTTAATAACAGAAAAGCCTACCAGTTTGAATTAACTAACTGAACTGAAAATAAACCGTAACGCTAACTGATCTAAAGAAATAAACCAAACTCTTCGCGTGGTCTAATCTAGGCCCTAGATTCAAGATCCAACGGTGGAGAGGGTTCTGGCGGCTTACAGCGAACTCGACGGCGACGACGACTCGGGCGTTTCGGCGGCGGCAACTCCGGTGGTCCTGGGTGGCGGCAGAGTCGTCGGCCGGGTGTGGCAGCTTGAGCGTAGGTCGGGGATGGAGTCAGTGGAGCTCGGGGACGACGGAGGCGGTCGGTGCGATGACGGTGAGGCTCGGGCGCTCCGTGGCTCCGGCGAGGTGCGACGAGCTTGGGGTCATCGGCGTCGAGGTTCCTGGAAGGAAGAGGGGATGTCAGGCGGGTGCGGGAGGATGAGGCAGTTCGGGTGGAGGAGCTAGGAGGTCAAGGGGTGGCTCACCGGCGGCGGTGGCGGTGATGAACTGCAGCGGTGGGGGCGAGATCGGTTCGGATGGTGGCGGGCTGTGGTGGGTTTTGGAGTAGGGTTTTAGGGGGTTCGATGGAGGAGGGGTAGGGTTTATATAGGGCATCTTCGTGGAGCCGGGGGCGAAGCCGGAGCACGATGGCGGGAAGATCGGAACGGCTGGTGCGCTCTACGTGCTCTGACTCGGTGAGGCATGCACGAGGGGAAAGGGAGAGGGCGGGCCCCGCTTGTCAGTGAGGGAGAGAGGGAGTAAGATCGAATGGGCGACCAAGGGAGAGGAGATCGGGTGCGGGAGCTACGCTGGGCTGGCGGCTCGGTGGTGGCTGGGACGTCGGCCTGGCTAGCTCGGGGGGGGGGGGTTCCTTTTTTGAATTAAGGCAGAGAGGAAATATAAAATATAAAAGAAATATGTAATATTTTTATATAGGATATATATATATATATATATCAAAAATTCAAGAAAATAAATCCTAAAAGATGAACTATTTTCCAGAGGCAAAACAGAAAATAAGAAAAAAATCCACAAATTCCAAATAAAATTCAAATTTGAATTCAAACCTTTTGGCAATATTTTTCTTCCGGCATTTTTTTGGAGTGTCATGTTTTCTTCTCTCATACTTTTGCACAAGTATTTGTCAGGTATTTTTGAAATAAATTTCAATTGCCAATTCAAATTCAAATTTAAATAAAACTCAAATGCCTCTGGAATTTCAAATGCCACTCAATTTCAAACAACATGCATAGATGCTTAGCTAATAATTGTAAAACATTCCAAATTGAAATTTTGGGATGTTACAATCATACTTCCGTAACTCCAAAAATTCTAAAAATTACCACACTGTAGAAATTTTTTGTTACACATTGCGTAAAAATTTCAAGATTTAATCACATTGTGACTTTCCACAAGAATTCAGACAATGATAGAAAACTTTCTGTTTTCAAAACAGCAACATATATACTTGCAAAACAAGCATTGTAAAGGCTATACTTGACCTTTTTATTGAACTAAAAGACGCAACACATTATTATAAATAGCAGCAAGAAAATCTCAACAAAAGAAAATGACGCTCAAAGCAAAACTCATATCATGTGGTGAATAAAAATATAGCAGCAAGTAATTTTACCGATGGATGGAAGACAACAGAGGGGATGCCATCCGGGGCATCCCCAAGCTTAGATGATTGGTCGTCCTTGAATATTACCTTGGGTTGCCTTGGGCATCCTGAAGCTTAGGTTGCTGCCACTCCTTATTCCTTAGTCCATCAAAACTTCACCCAAAACTTGAAAACTTCACAACACAAAACTCAACAAAAAACTCGTGAGCTCTGTTAGTATAATAAAGCAAATCACCACTTAGGTACTATTTTGAACTCATTTTAAATTTATATTGGTGTTATATATACTGTATTCTAACTTCTCCATGGTTCATACCTCCCGATACTACCCATAGATTCATCAAAATAAGCAAATGACACAATGGAAACAGAATCTGTCAAAAACAGAATAGTCTGTAGTAATCTGAACAACAACCATACTTGTATTACTCCAAAAATTCTAAAAAATTAGGAAATTCTAGGCAATTTATATATAAATCTTGTGTAATTCAGATCAAAAGCACGCTTCTGTGAATTTCTAAAATTCTTGCAATGAGTGCAAAACGTTTCTGTTTTTCAGCAAGATCAAATCAACTATCACCATAGACCATCGCAAAGGTCTTACTTGGCACTTTATTGAAACAAAAGGTATAAAATATGATTACTACAGTAGCATAATCATGTGAACACACCAAAAATAGTAGGTATAAATATTGGGTTGTCTCTCAACAAGCGCTTTTCTTTAATGCCTTTTTAGCTAGGCATGATGATTTCAATGATTCTCACATAAAAGATAAGAATTGAAACACAAAGAGAGAATCATGAAGCATACGACTAGCACATTTAAGCCTAACCCACTTCCTATGCATAGGGATTTTGTGAGAAAACAATTTATGGGAACAAGAATCGACTAGCATAGGAAGGCAAAACAGGCATGACTTCAAAACTCTCAACACATAGAGATAAAACTTGATATTATTGCAATATGTAAAAGCATATGTTCCCCTCTCATAGGAATTTTCAATAGCATCATGAATGAATTCAACAATATAACTATCACATAAAGCATTCTTTTCATGATCCACAAGCATAGAAATTTTATTACTCTCCACATAAGCAAATTTATTCTCATGGATATTGGTGGGAGCAAACTCAACAAAATAACTATCATGTGAAGCATACTCCAATTGAAAATTTAAAATCATGATGACAAGTTTCATGGTTATCATTATTCTTTATAGCATACATGTCATCACAATAATCATTATAGATAGCAACTTTGTTCTCATAATCAATTGGAACCTCTTCCAAAATAGTGGATTCATCACTAAAAAGTCACGACCTCTCCAAATCCACTTTCATAACTATAATAATCATTAATAGGAGGCATGCTATCATCATAATAAATTTGCTCATCAAAACTTGGGACGAAAATATCATGTTGATCAAACATAGCACCCCCAAGCTTGTAGCTTTGCATATCATTAGCATCATGGATATTCAAGGAATTCATACTAACAACATTGCAATCATGCTCATCATATAAAGATTTTATGCGAAACATTTTATTGACTTCTTCTTCTAACACTTTGGCACAATTTTCCTTTCCATCATTTTCACGAAAGACATTATAAAGAAGAAGCATATGAGGCAACCTCAATTCCATTTTTTATAGTTTTCTTTTATAAACTAAACTAGTGATAAAACAAGAAACTAAAATATTCGGTTGCAAGACCTAAATATATACCTTCAAGCATTAACCTCCCCGGCAATAGCGTTAGAAAAGAGCTTGATGTGTACTTCGCAACCTTCTTCTTGTAGACTCGTGGTGGGCCTCCAAGTGCAGAGTTTTGTAGGACATTAGCAAATATCCCTCAAGTGGGTGACCTAAGGTTTATCGATCCTTGGGAGGCGTAGGATGAAGATGGTCTCTCTCAAACAACCCCGCAACCAAATAACAAAGAGTTTCTTGTGTCCCCAACACACCCAATACAATGGTAAGTTGTATAGGTGCACTAGTTCGGCGAAGAGATGTTGATACAAGCATAATATGGATAGTAGATATAGGTTTTTGTAATATGAAAATATAAAAACAGCAAGGTAGTAACTAGTAAAAGTGAGAAAAAACGGTATTGCAATGCTTGAAAACAAGGCCTAGGGTTCATACTTCCATTAGTGAAAATTCTCTCAACAATGATAACATAATTGGATCATATAACAATCCCTCAACATGCAACAAAGAATCACTCCAAAGTTTCTATCGGAGAACGTAGGACGAAAACGTGTATCAACCCCTATGCATAGATTACCCCAATGTCACCTCGGGAATCCACGAGTTGAGTGCCAAAACATACATCAAGTGAATCAATAAAACATCCCATTGTCACCATAGATATCCCATCGCAAGACATACATCAAGTGTTCTTAAATCAAATACTCAATCCAACATAACGAAACCTCAAAGAGCAAGACTCAATTCATCACAAGAGGGTAGAGGGGGAGAAACACCATATGATCCAACTATAATAACAAAGCTCACAGTACATCAAGATCATGCCAAATCAAGAACCCGAGAGAGAGAGAGGGAGAGAGAGAGATCAAACACATAGCTACTGGTACATACCCTCGGCCCCGAGGGTGACCCTCCTCGTCATAGAGACCGCCGGGATGATGAAGATGCCCATCGGTGATGGTCCCCCCCGGCAGGGTGCGGGAATGGGCTCTTGTTGGTTTCGCGTGGCTACAGAGGCTTGTGGTGGAGGAACATCTAATCTAGGGTTCTTTTCGAACTTTTCTTTATATATAATAATTTTTGGCGTCGGAAACAAGTCAGGGGGTGCTCGAGGGCCCCACAAACTCGAGAGGCACGCCCCCCAGGCTTGGGGCCTCCTCAGTCATCTCCTGGCCCAACTCCAGTGCTTCGTGGGTCTCTTTTGGTCCATAAAAAATCACCGTGAATTTTTAGCTCATTTGGACTCAGTTTGATATTCCTTTTCTGCAAAACTCAAAAACTAGGGAAAACCAGAAACTGGCACTGGGCACTAGGTTAATAGGTTAGTCCCAAAAATAATATAAAATAGCATATTAATGCATATAAAACATCCAAAACAGATAATATAATAGCAAGGAACAATATAAAATTATAGAAACATTGGAGACGTATCACATTCCACATCAATTTTTTAATCATTCACCTACTCTAGGACGAGCAGGAATTAAGCTTGGGGATGCTGATACGTCTCCGTTGTATCTATAATTTTTGATTATTCCATGCCAATATTATACAACTTTCACATACTTTTGGTAACATTTTATATTATTTTTTGGGACTAACATATTGATCTAGTGCCAAGTGCCATTTCCTGTTGTTGCATGCTTTTTTGTTTCGCGAAATATTCATATCAAACGAAGTCCAAACGCGACAAAAATTTACAGAGAATTATTTTGGAATATATGTGATTTTTGGAAGGTGCAATGAACGCAAACGGAGGCCCACAGCCTCCACAAGATACCAGGGCACGGATCCCCCCTGGTGCGCGGTGGTGCCTTGTGGGCACCCCATGAATCGGTTGGGGCTCTACTTCGGGCGCAAGGAAGCTTATATCCAAAAAAATGTGTTAACATCTTAGCACAATCGGAGTTACAGATCTCTGAATATTTAAGAAACGGTTTTGGCCAGAAAATAGGAACTCAAAACAGAAGATAATAGAGAGAGAGAGAGAGATCCAATCTCGGAGGGGCTCTCACCCCTCTACCCCCTTGGAGGCCATGGACCAGAGGGGGAACCCTCCTCCCATCTAGGTAGGAGACACGGAGATTTTTGGTGTGGCCCCGATAGGCGGTGCTATCGTACATCCACATTGATGGAGACTTCAACCCATGAAGGGTAACTGTTGCTCGAGTCCACGGAGGGCTCCACCCACGAAGTGTCCACGAAGAAGCGACCTTGTCTATCCCACCATGTCCATCTCCCATGAAGGACTTGCCTCACTCGGGTAGATCTTCACGAAGTAGGCGATCTCCATGCCCTTACATACTTCTTGGTTCAACTCCACAATCTTGTCAGAGGCTCCAAAGCCACACCTAACCAATCTAGGAGACACCACTCTCCAAAAGGTAATAGAGGTTGTGTTGATGATGAACTCCTTGCCCTTGTGCTTCAAATGATAGTCTCCCCACCACTCAACTCTCTCACACAGATTTGGGTATGGTGGAAAGATGATTTGAGTGGAAAGCAACTTGGGGAAGTCTAGATATCAAGATTCTTGTGGTAGGATTAGTATATCTTGATCTCAACACATTCATAGGTGGTTATCTCTCAGAAAATGTATGTTAGAAGTGTAGGCACGTTCTAATGGATCTCTCATGTATGGAGAAGGGGTGAAGGGGTATATATGGCCTCCTCACAAAATCCAACCATTACACACATTTGACCCAACTCGGTCAGACCGAATAGATGAACTCGGTGACACTGATTTAGTTCAAAATGTGAACGTCAGGAATCTCGCTGGGAGTGACTGGAACCTCGGTGGGACCGATGTGCTAGGGCTTAGGGAAAACATCAACTCGGTGGCACCGATTGCATCAACTCAATGAGACCGAAGTGAAGCAATAAGGCAACAGAGAAAATGTCAAGCCAACTCGGTGAGTCCGATCGCTATTTCGATGAGACCAAAATAATTGCAATAGACAATAGAGAATTTGTTGGGGATATTACTATCAGCTGAGACCCACCCAGGAGGGGTCGGGTCAGCTTCAATGGCGGGTTACGCAAGAAGTTCAGTAAACATCCAAGTTTGTAGTTTATAAATCTTATAGAAGGCCCAAAGGCCTGGGGCCGGCTTAAGGCCCGATATTGTAAAACGCCACATGTAAGGAAATACTTGTACAGAAAGACATGTAAAGAAAGTCACCGAGCCGGACACGATTATGAGCCAGCCGGGACTCTGTAGGCCACCTGGCGTAAACTCGTGTATATAAGGGGACGACCCGGTGGCGGTTTAGAAAAAAAACAACAAGTCGATAACCAAGCCGGCGAGTTAAGCCTCTTGGTGATCGAAACCTCAGCAATACCAAACCCAACTAGACGTAGGCTTTTACCTTCATCGTAAGGGGCCGAACTAGTATAAAACTCTCTCGTGTCCTTTGTCCCGATTAACCCCTTTAAGCTTCCTAGTGTGATGGCCCTATGACTAAGTCCTTGCTCTAGGACATCTGCCGTGAAAATTCCACGACAGTTGGCGCCCATCGTGGGCCGGATGACCAAGAGTCGTCGCGGCAAGATCTACATCGATGACGAAGGCTAGGGCCCCGAGGCCGGCTCAATCGAGTACGGGTACCGAGTCCCCTTCGGCAGAATTCATGTCTTCATTGGCCGGATCGGCGAGTCGGAACCTGAGCCGGATGTCCACACCGACCTCATCGAAACGGCTCAGCACGCTGGGTCCACCCGTGTTCAATCCGTTGTGAAGCATGCCTTCGTAGGCTGCATCCATGGCGGTGAATACTATGAAGGATCAATGGAAGGCGGGGAGACGGCCATCTGCTCTGATACGGCATCATCAACAGGTGAGACAGACTTGTTGTACCAACTGCAAGACGGCTTGCTCAGGAGCTGTTCCGATGGCAGCAGTATTCCGGGCACCCTTGAGCCGCCAAATTGGGCCAGAGTCTTCATGGCAGGGACACAGCCCGGGCAGAACTCCACCGCAGCAACAGCGGCGGCCACCGGGTCAGCAGCTGCCGGGTCAGGAGACCCCGCGCGCCCCCCGGCTCAGGTTCTCATGGACCTCATGGATAAACTGACGACTTTGTTAACCGCTGCGGTAGAGCCGGTGGATAAAGCCCAGCATGACACGGAAGTGGCACGCGTGCGGGAGGAGATGGTGCAAGCTAAGGAAAATTTGGCCGCGGAGGAAACCCGGATGGCAGCAGAACGAGCAGCTTTGGATGCTCGTGCTCAGCAGCTTCAAGCAGAAACCTTTCGGCTCTCCGTGGATCTTAACGCATCAAACGAAGTCATGAGGAGGAGGCGTCAGAAAACTCAGTCGCATCTACCTCTAACACTGGATCCGAGGAATCTGTTCCATACACCCGGAGCTGGAGGGAGCAACCCGCCGGAGGCAAACCGGGTCGAGACGCCTGGTGCACCAGTTCAGCCACGCACCATGGAGCCGCCGCGCATAAATACAGCCCCCCCTTGTTATATATCAACACCCCGGGTCACTTTTCCAACCCCATGGAGAACCTCATTGCGGCGTCGGCTCGATTGGCAGCTCTCCCGATGGAAGGCGACTCGCTAGCAGCAATTAAAACCCGGAGGGTAAGATAACTACTTCAGACAGCTTTGGCCCAGCAGGATGCATACTCCTACAGTCGAGACAGGATTTACTCAACTCCTCGCCCAAGCCGGAGCCCGAGTTACAGTAGGCACATGGAATCTGCAGAAATGTCAAGTAATGCTCAACGTCACAACTGGCCATATAGGTATGAGCCGGTGCGGGCTGGAGCTCTTAACTTGGCGGATCAGGAGAGGATTCATCAAGAGGCGGAACGGGCGGCTCAGATAGCAGCGGAGCAGGTGGCTCACCAAGCCCTTCCGGCTTATCCAGCAACCTCGGTTGAGGCAGGGGTGGCTACAAGAACTGGAGGCGTACCTTGCCTGGTCCCAGCCATACGCAATGAGCGGTTGCCCAAGGATTTCAAGGGACCTCGTAAGGTGCCTAACTACAGACTGACTTACAACCGGGGGCTTGGATTGAGAGTTATGAGATGGCTATGGAGCTATTGGAGGTTAGTGATGCTGCAATGGCCAAGTATTTTACCATGATGTTGGATGGAACGGCTCGGACCTAGTTGAAAGGATTACCATCCAACTCCATCGGCTCATGGGCAGAGTTAAAGGCACGGTTCATCCAGAACTTTAAAGACACGTGTAAATAGCCAATGTCGATTGTGGATCTGACCAATTGCAAGCAAGAGGATGGAGAATCTACAACCCATTGGGTGCGCCGGGTCAAGGAGATAATACATTCATCTGATAAGATGGATGCCGGCTCAGCAGTTTTGATGTTGGAGAAGAATTGCCGTTTTGAGCCTCTGAAGCAGAAGTTGGGGCGGCTTAAACGTGACTGTAATGACATGGGGACGTTGATGGCGGCTCCTGTCAAGTATGCCGATTCTGACACCACCAAAGACCCGGCATCTGATGAAGAAAAATCAACAAAGGGAAAGAAGAACGGCAAAGGTCACCAGCATAACCCGACAAATCGAGGAGGTAATAAGCGTAAGGCTGATGAGTTTGTTGCTAATACTAATGCGCAGGGTGGTAATCAGCGGCGCCAGGGCAGACAGCCCCCTCGATCGGGCGGGTCAGGCCCCACCCATGAGCAGTTGTTGAATGAACCTTGTCCAAAACACGGCACCCGAGAGAAGCCAGCCACCCACTTGTGGAAGGATTGCACAATCATGAAGGCGTTTAAAAATTCAAACACATTTGATGGGGGTCACGGCCTGGGTGGCGGCCCAGGTGGAGGGAGCTTTCAGGGCCCGGGTGCCGGTTCAAGTGGAGGAGGTTTTCATGGTCAGGGACATCCCGGTCACCAGGGAGGATATAATCAGCAACACAACCAAGGGAATCAACAGCAGCAACAATCCGGCTATCAGAGCAACCCGAAGCAGTTGAGTAGCGGACATTATCATGTCTTTACTACCAGTTTATGTAAGAGAGACCAGAAACTCCACAAGAGGGTTGTCAATGCCATTGAACCGGCAATCCCACGTTATCTACGTTGGTCGGAGCAGCCTATTGTGTGGAGCAGAGAGGATCACCCGCCCTGGGTTGATAATCCGGGTCACTTGGCTTTGGTAGTGGCACCTCAGGGTGGTGGGTACAAGTTTACTAAGGTACTCATGGATGGAGGCAGCAGCATCAACATCCTTTACTATGAGACGTTCCGCCGGATGGGATTGACGGATAAAAATCTTAAACAATCCAACACTGTTTTTCATGGTGTAGTACCCGGTAAGTCAGCATACCCAGTTGGTAAGATTGAACTGGAGGTAGCCTTTGGGGATGAGTATGACTCCAGGGCAGAAAAATTAACCTTTGAAGTGGTTAAGATCAAAAGCCCAAATCATGCTCTGTTTGGGCGACCGGCTTATGCCAAGTTCATGGCTCGGCCGTGTTACGTGTATTTACAGCTCAAGATGCCGGGTCACAAGGGCAGCATTACAGTCCATGGGAGCCGGAAGATCGCCTTGGAATGTGAAGAGGGGGACGCTGCCTATGCTGAATCTGTTTGTGCAACAGAGGAGTTGAAATTCTACAAGGATCATGTTGACCCGGCGGACCTGACATCGTTAAAGAAACCAACCACAGAGCATGAGCCGGAGTTGAAGTTCAAATCAGCTGATGACACTAAGATGGTTGACTTTGTGCCTGGCGATTCATCCAAATAGTTCATCATCAGCGCAAACTTGGATCCGAAATAGGAAAGCGCGCTCATCGAGTTCATCCGTGAGACCCGGGACATCTTTGCATGGAAACCTTCAAACATGCCGGGTGTCCCGAGGGAACTCGCTGAGCACACTCTTAATATCGATCCAAAGTTCAAACCTGTCAGACAGTTTCTTTGGCGGTTCAATGAAGAAAGGCGCAAGTCCATTGGAGAAAAGGTGGCCCGGCTCTTGGCGGCCGGGTTCATTGTGGAGGTCTTTCACCCAGAATGATCATTGATGCTATGGCGGGTTGCGCACGGTTGAGTTTCTTAGATGCTTACTCCGGGTATCATTAGATTAAGATGGCAGTCAAGGATCAAGAGAAGATGGCATTTATAACTCCTTTTGGGGCTTTCTGCTATGTGTCTATGCCTTTTGGGCTCAAGAGTGCTCAGGCGACTTACCAACGGTGTGTGCAGAATTGTCTTCATGATCAAATTGGGCGCAATGTTCATGCCTATGTGGATGATATAGTAGTAAAGTCCAGTGAAGAGGAAACCTTGGTCACAGACTTGAAAGAGACTTTTGATAATCTTCGGGTTTACAAGATGATGCTTAACCCGGCCAAATGTGTTTTTGGAGTGCCAGCCGGCAAGCTTTTGGGTTTTCTGGTGTCCAACCGAGGTATTGAAGCTAACCCAGAGAAGATCAAGGCAATTACATCTCTGGCCAAACCAACCTGTGTCAATGATGTTCAACGACTGGCGGGTCGTGTGGCTGCTTTGAGCCGGTTCATAAGCCGGTTAGGGGAAAAGGCTATGCCTCTGTACCAGTTGATGAAGAAAACAGATGTGTTTGTTTGGAGCGATGCTGCGAACGCCGCTTTTGAGGATCTGAAGGCGCAATTGGCTGAGCCGCCGGTCCTAGCTGCTCCAATTGAGAAAGAGCCGCTATTGTTATACGTAGCTGCCAACTCACGGGCCGTTAGTGTGGCTATGGTGGTAGAGTGCAAGGAGGCTGGCAAGGAGCATCCGGTTCGGCGGCCGGTTTATTATGTTAGTGAAGTGCTAATTGAGTCTAAGCAACGATATCCACGTTGGCAGAAGCTTGTTTATGGGGTGTTCATGGCAAGCCGGAAGCTTAAGCATTACTTTCAGGGACATCCAATCACTGTGGTTAGCTCTGCTCCTTTGGGAGACATTATTCAAAACAGAGAAGCTACAGGGCGAGTTGCCAAGTGGGCAATTGAGCTTGGGTCTCATGGGCTGAAGTATGTTCCACGCACTGCGATTAAGTCTCAAGCCCTGGTTGACTTCATCAATGACTAGACAGAGATGTAGATGCTAGAAGAAAAGCCGTACAACACATATTGGACTATTCATTTTGATGGGTCCAGGCAATTGGAGGGCTCGGGGGCTGGAGTTGTATTAACTTCCCCACGAGGTGATAAATTTTGTTATGTGTTACGATTGATGTTTCCGTGCACTAACAACGCAGCAGAGTATGAGGCATTGCTCCATGGTCTTCGAGTGGCAAAGGAGATGATCTTGAGCCGGGTCAGATGTCTTGGTGATTCAGATCTAGTGGCTCACCAGGTGTCTGGCAAGTGGGATTCCAAAGACCCTCTCATGGCGGCTTATCGTCAAGAGGTCGATGCTGTTGCAGGGTATTTTAAAGGTTATCAGGTGGAACACATTGACCGTCGAAAGAACGAAGCAGCTGATGCTTTGAGCCGGCTGGGGCCTCAACGTAAGCCGGTACCACCCAACACCTTTTTAGATGTTTTGCATAACCCCTCTGTCAAGTTGCCCACAGAAGAAGATTTAGCTGTTCCTGACCCGAAGGCGTAGTTGGTGGCGGCTCTTCATGTCATCCCAGATTGGACGGTGCCGTTCTTGGCTTACATGACCCGGGGAGAATTGCCAGCAGATGAGACTCTGGCTCGACAGATAACCCGGCGGTCTAAATCCATGACGATTTCGGATGGAGAGTTATTTCATCGCAGTGTTTCCGGAGCATTTCAACGGTGTGTTTCCCCTGAAGAAGGTCAAGAAATCCTTCGTGAGATCCATGAAGGCGATTGTGGTCATCACGCCGAGTCAAAATCTTTAGTGGCCAAGGCATTTCGTCACGGTTTTTACTGGTTGACGGCTCACGCTGATGCAGAAGATCTGGTCAGTAGATGTGATGGATGTCAGAAATTTTCACGGCGAGCGCATGTGCCGGCTCAAGAGCTCCGGATGATTCCAATCACTTGTCCATTTGCAGTCTGGGGGCTTGACATGGTGGGACCTTTTAAAAGGTCTAAGGACAAGAAGACACATCTCCTGGTGGCTGTTGATAAGTTCACTAAATGGGTTGAGGCGGAGCCTGTGAGTAAGTGTGATGCAGCCACGGCGGCTCAGTTCATGAAGAAAATAATCTTCTGTTTCGGTTTTCCACACAGTATTATCACAGACAATGGCACCAATCTATCCCAAGGGGCTATGGAAGAGTTTTGTCAGCGAGAGCACATCCGGCTTGATGTTTCTTCTGTAGCTCATCCTCAATCCAATGGTCAAGCTGAGAGAGCCAATCAGGAAATTCTGAAAGGGCTAAAACCCCGGCTTATGGTTCCTTTACAGCGAACGCTGGGTTGTTGGGTAGAGGAGTTGCCTTCAGTGTTATGGAGCATCAATACTACACCCAACAGGTCTACGGGTTACACACCCTTCTTCATGGTTTATGGGGCAGAAGCAGTATTGCCCAGTGACATCCGTCATGACTCGCCCCGCGTGGCGGCTTATGTTGAAGCTAACAATGAAAAAGCCAGAAAGGATGCGCTTGACTTGTTGGATGAAGAAAGAGACTTAGCAGCAGCACGGTCAGCGATCTATCAACAGGACCTGCGTCGTTATCACAGCCGTCGGGTTAAGACCAGGACTTTTCAGGAAGGCGACTTGGTGCTCCGGCTCATCCAAGATCGTTCAGATGCACACAAGTTATCCCCACCTTGGGAAGGACCCTTTGTGGTCAGTAAAAATTTAAACAACGGGTCTTACTACCTCATTGACGTTCGAGAGCATGCAGACTCACGTAAGTCAGAAGAGGAGACCCACCGGCCATGGAACATTGCTCAACTTCGGCCGTACTATACCTGAGCCACCGGCTCTCATCCTGTACATACGTTCATCCTGTATATACGATGATAAGCAATAAAGTAAGACCATCGGTCTCTTTTCTTTTCAAAGATTATGCATCTTTATTACTTTTTCACAAATGACTATTAAGGAGCTGATCATATTTGAATCAAGTTTAACCTTTTCTACTCCGGCTTATGATCGTATTCGAATCTCGCTGTAAATATCATGGTCACTTGGGGGCTTCCTGTTCAAACATAGGTCGTATTCGAACCAAAGAGAACATAGCTGTCGTAACCCTTTTGATCGGCTCAAGGCCAAACTCACTTGGGGGCTTCTTGATCGTATCCGAATCATAGCTTAATCCCTTTTGAGCCGACTTGGATCGTATTCGAATCAGGGTCGTTAAAAACCTCTCAAGGTCATTTGGGGGCTTCCTGTTCAAACATAGGTCGTATTCGAACCAAAGAGAACATAGCTTTTGGTACCCTCTTGATCGACGCAACGCCAAAGCCACTGGGGGCTATATGGTCGTATTCGAACCTTAGCTTAACCTCTTTGGTACGGTTTACTGATCGTATTCGAATCAGAAACCCCCAATCTTTTAAAAACAGAGTTAAAATTATGTTTGTTATCTGTTGCTTGCCTTTGAGTTTTTGTTGTTTCAATATTACAAATGAGATGGCCTGGTTCTCTTCGCCGACTCAATTATTGGACAACACAGCCACCTGGGTTATCCAAGCCGGTGGTCTAAGGATCCGAAGGTACGAGCTACTAAGATATGATGATTATTGAATGTTCAAGGAGTCTTAACTTTTATATTGAATTCTCAAATTCATCACCCGGGTTATTTAAACCAGCGATCTAAGGATCACCAAGGACAAGGTATGGTTTTTACTTACACGCGCTTATCGGCTGCGTTACTTTAAGAGTTAGTCTTAAACCTTATGCTTTATTTGTATTTATCTCTATTCTTTGAGGTGGAGATACGAGTTGTAAAGGAGGTGTTTAAGCCCAGTTGTTTCTAAACTGCCTTGCCAGGCTTTTCTTTTTTCCTTGTGTTCACAGGAACAGAGTTTAAACATTGCAGAGACAAGCATTAAACGAGGCATAAGAAAAGCATTAAAACATTGGCACCCGAAAGCACGGATTCACATAGAAGTATTTTATGCGCGATGGCATAAGCAGACATACGATGTTTTTAGCAGCTAAGCTATTACAAGGCTTTCTAAAGCCCATGAAGATGATCATTGTCCTTCCCTCACCGGTTCAACATCTTGAATCTGCTGGAAGTTGGGTTTTGACCAGTCATAGCCGTTCATGGCGACAAATTCAGCTTCGTCATCAATCAGGCCAACCGGATCAACTTCTGGGGCAAATGTGTCTTCTCTCACTGGTGGAATCAAGTCGGTTACTTTATAGGAAGGAGGGGCCATCTTCTTATTCTCATTGTCAAAACCCGGTTGATACTTGTCCACATTGGTATCATCTCCAAGGCTAGTCGCCTGAGGCCGGACTTCACAGATGCAGGTTATAAAGTCATCCTGATCAAAAGGAGACCCGTCCTCCTTCACGGTAGGATAACCTCTTGCCACGTCTGCCGGGTCTAGATCTGGTACCCAAGCCTTGGAGCGGCTTAGGGCAGTCAATGCTCCGGCTCGCGCGCAGGAGCGTTTCACCTCTTGGAATCTGGCAGGGAGAATGGACAGCTTCTTCAAGATATCACTGATCCGGTTAGACCCTTGATTAGTAGGAGAGATGGAAGCCAGAGCTCGTTGTGCGCCGATATACAATTGTACAGTTAAAGTGTACATGGCTTTCATCTTAATCAACGGGTCTTGGTTTAGATTCTTACTTCGCGGACCTACATGCATTTTTCATAGTCAGTTGACGGATCATAATCCGGTTTGACAAGAAACACATATGAAAGATCAAATCAGGAAGCTTACCAAAGATAGCAGCGACCATCTGAGACACCCGGCCTTTTAAACCGTTCAGTTCGGTTGAAATTTCCTTCAGAGCTGTCTCATCTGTCTCAGCTCGCCGGGTCAGAAGTATCTTCTCATCTACCCAAGTTTTTTCTTTGGCAGCAAAGTCGGTCTTAAACTTCTCCGTTTCAGAAAGGCTTATTTGCAGTTGGGAGGTGGAAGATTTAATTTCTGATTCCTGGTTCGCTAGCCGGGTCTTTGTATCAGTCAATTGGGAGTTCAGTTCAGACAATGCATTCTGTGAAAACATTCAGATGAATCAAGACTTGGTTTCAAATTCCAGTATCCAATTTCAAGATTCAAGTCTCAAGTATTTTATGAATAAACCACTTGACACTTGGGGGCTAATGTATGCTAAATCAAATTTTTATGAATCTACCAACATATTTGAAGTCCCAAGTCCTTTACAAAGTAACATCACTTGGCACTTTGGGGATAATGCATGCAGTTCAGCAAATTTTTCAAGTTTAAACCAGAGTGTTAAGTATTTTGAAGGCGGTTTTAATTCTAAAAGTACCGATTCATTAATGCTCAGAATAAACCAGTCCTTGGGGACTATGGGTCAAGTTTTGTTTCTATCAGGCAACAATTCAGAGGTAAAAAGTCTCAGCCTATATTTTAAGTCTACAGGTTATTCCGCTTCTCTCATAAAGCTGAAGACTTGGGGGCTGAAGGAATATTGGTTAACCGGAAATAACATACCTCATACTTCAACTGAAGTTGCTTGACCATCTTGATCTCAGACTCACGACTAGAGTGGACATGACTGAGATAGCCGGATAAGATATCACTGGCATTAAGACGGTCGTAGTTGGCAACATCAAAGCGAACCTTTTGCCTTTCCAATGCTTCCTGCTTAGCTGTGCACTTAGCCAACACTGTTGGGTTCTCCGGCTCAACGAAGCGACTCCCAGTAATTTGAACATCATTGACATGTGGAGACGGCGGGTCAGTTGAGCTTGACGGTCCAACGGTGGAAGGATTCATAGTGGTGTTGTCAAGGGACGGCTCTGAAGGATTTGCTTCATTGATAGGCGGGACTTCTGGGGCGGCAGTTAATGGAGAAGGTGGCCTAGCCGGCTCAGATGTTGGTATTGGCGGGTCTTCCGCCGGTCTAGCCACCTTCGATTTCTTGGATTTAGCCTGGCCACTAAAGAAAAATATAGCAGAATTGTCAGCGTTAAAATACAATTAAGCAATCTGGAAGAAAGGAAAAGTTCTGATTACCCAGGAACAGTCTTGAAAGCCGGCAATTGTGTTTGAGATGAGTCATCTAAAGAACGAGACACCTCCTGAAAGGATAAAGGAAAGAGTTAAAAGAAATTTAAGGAGCAGGATTCATCAAAATGGGTTAAAGACAGTAATAATTAAACCTCGTTCAGGCGTTTTCGAGGGGTCTATTGAAGGACAATAGCCGGTTCATCCTCAATTCCAACTTCACGGCGGCTTTCATGTTGCTACTTTTTCGAATGAAAGTTGGGATCCAAGTGATCTAAAGGGTTAGAAAACCTTACTTTACGGATCACTCGACGAACTTTGTATCTTGGTAAGGGCTCTGAGTCGGAGGAAATAATAGTTACCTCTACTTCCTCAGCCTAACTGGCCCCAGTGTCATCCTGGTAAGGATCAGTGTCAATAAGAGTGTTAAAAAATTGGCCAAGGGAGTCAAGGGCTACCTCCGAGTTAGACGTGTCGTCAAGCTTCATTAAATCTTCAGCAGTGGTTTTGTTCTTCTTCTTCTTGGATTTCTGGGCTGTTTTCTTGGCGTTCATGGTGGGGAGTTTTGCCTTCTTGGCAGCTTCGTGGTTATATTTCACCTTCCAGAAGTCGGAATTGGCCTATAAAGACAAGAAGAAAGATCAGTATTAAGTACTAATAGCTGGGCAAAACAGAAAGAAAAAGAGATCAGAATGTACTTACTTCGGGCACCGGATTAATCTTGCAGAAGGGACTTAACCCAACAATACTGCAATCTTCATACTTCCCATTTACCAAAAGGGTCGACATCGAAACAATGTCTTCTTCGGTGAGTTCAACTGGGCTATGACGAAGAGGGTGGTCCGGGCTACTGTCATATTCATACATCAGTTGAGATCGACGACTTAATGGGATAACCCGCCATGAGATCCAGCAACGGGTCAGATCTACTCCGGTTAGACCATTATCCAATAAGCCGTTGATTCTTCTAATGGAGGGAAGAAGCTTCCTACGTTCATCGATGGTAAGCTTATCCGGAAGGGTGAACTTGGAGTCAAGACGGCTAGGGCGATAACCCGGCAGAGGCTTCTCGTTTGCTAGAGAAGTATCCTAACAATAAAACCAAGTTTGGTTCCAATCTTTTGGGTGGCTCGGTAAGACGATGAGAGGAAAAACAGCACCCTGACGGCGCTGAATTGAAATGCCTCCAAGTTCTAAGCTAGAACCGTTGGTGCATTCATTCTGGCGGTTTAGATAAAAGTACTCTCTAAACAATTCTACAGTGGGCTCTTGCTGAAGATACGCCTCATAGAGCACTTGGAAGTTACAAATATTGGACATAGAGTTGGGTCCAAGGTCCTGAGGATGGAGTTTGAAAAAATGAAGGACCTCTCTGAAGAATTTTGAACCGGGTGGTGAAAATCCCCGGTTCATGTGGTCAGTAAAGATAATCACTTCTCCATCTTTCAAATTGGGACGTTCTTCCTCCGGGTCAGGAGCACGATAAGACATGACATTCTTTGAAGGCAGAAACCCAACAATGAAGAATTCTTTTAACCGTTCCTCAGTTACGGAAGAAGGGACCCAGTTACAGACGGTCGGTGACTTCGACGGCATGATGAGCAACGAACTGAAAAATAAATAACAATATGGCGGTTCAGTCTATGTTCAATTATAAAGCAAGTAATGGTGGTTTAACTAAGGGCTAATGGTATATAAGGAAAAGATAGCCGGAGTGGTAAGCCGCCATGACTACAGATTTTCTCAAAAGACAGAATTCAGTTAAGTGTTGGCATAAACAAGTTTCACCAAGTTCTTATTATCATTTTGGATCAAAGGGCTGTTTCAAAAAGGGAAATATTCTAGACCTAAAAAACATAGTACAGAGGAGTTCGCCGACTATAACGAAGCATCTGTACAGGTAAAAGGGATCTACTGATATCAAAAACGAATGCCAAACAGCTACCGCGCGAGTTATATCTCTTTTCTGGATCAAAATAAGTTGCGGAGAAGATCTACAAGATGGCCCATGATGAACAGATGAAGAACGCTGAAGAACTCGTGAAACCTAGAAACGGATCTAGGTGCGGGAGAGAGAGGAAAGCTTACAGGAAGCAGGCCTGCCGCGAAAAAGTCGCCGCGTTCTCTGGATGAACTCAGGGTGATGTAGTGGCCAAGATGGACGAGGGCGATGAGAGTTGCGGCGACGGCGGAGCTCAAGCAGCGACGGAGGTTGCGAGAGGAATAAGATGAGGAAGAAAGGAGAATGAGAAAGACTTAAGTTATGCCTATTTATAAGGGAATGTGTGAACAGGCGGGCGCGAAAATCGAGGAGACCCAATAATGATTATCCAACTGAACAGACGCCTCGATTCCCGGAAAGCATTAAAAATGAAAGATCCGTTGGAAGATGACGTCATGAAAGTTTTTTGTGTTTCAAAAAGATGACGTCACGGCAGGTTAAGGAAATTTTCAGACAGAGGATGGATTCTGCCTAAGTATTGAAGATTGACAAAGAACAAAGTTCAAAGTCAACCTGGGGCCTAATGTTGGGGATATTACTACCAGCTGAGACCCGCCGAGGAGGGGCCGGGTCAGCTTCAATGGCGGGTTACGCAAGAAGTTCAGTAAACATCCAAGTTTGTAGTTTATAAATCTTATAGAAGGCCCAAAGGCATGGGGCCGGCTTAAGGCCCGATATTGTAAAATGCCACATGTAAGGAAATACTTGTACAGAAAGACATGTAAAGAAAGTCACGGAACTGGACACGATTATGAGCCGGTCGGGACTCTGTAGGCCACTTGGCGTCAACCTGTGTATATAAGGGGACGACCCTATGGCGGTTTAGAAAAAAACAACAAGTCGATAACCAAGCCGGCGAGTTAAGCCTCTTGGTGATCGAAACCTCAGCAATACCAAACCCAACTAGACATAGGCTTTTGCCTTCATCGTAAGGGGTCGAACTAGTATAAAACTCTCTCGTGTCATTTGTCCCGATTAACCCCTTTAAGCTTCCTAGTGTGATGGCCCTACGACTAAGTCCTTGCTCTAGGACATCTGCCTTGACAATTCGACGACAGAATTGGCAAGGCCATCTCGGTGAGACCGAGATCCATATCATTGTGACCAAATTGTTAGGGTTTCTGGTTGTGGCTATGTCATATGAACTCGGTGGCGTCGGGTAGGAAATATCGGTGGGGCCGAGTTGGAGTTTGGGCTTTTGGCATATTTGGAATGAGAAAGTGGTTGAGGGATTTGGAGAAATATCACTACGCATTTGAGCAAGCAAGCCATTAAGCAACACCTCATCCCATTTTAATAGTATTGGCTTTCCTATGGACTCAATGTGATCTTCGATCACTAAAAATGGAATGAAGAGTCTTGAGCTTCTGCCAATATGTGTCCTTAGCATTTTGAGGTGTTCATAGCTCTAGCCATGCCATGCCATTCATTGAACTTTCTGAAATATTAAACTTGAATGGATATTAGTTCAATGAGCTATATGTTGTTATAAATTACCAAAACCACCCGGGGATTAGTTGCACTTTCACGATCTACATCAATAACTTTGCAATCATAAGTGCATATGATCCAAGTACGAAAAGTATGTTAGTGAAGGAAATATGCCCTAGAGGCAATAACAAAGTTGTTATTTATATTTCCTTATATCATGATAAATGTTTATTATTCATGCTAGAATTGTATTAACCGGAAACTTGATACATGTGTGAATACATAGAAGAAAACAGAGTGTCCCTAGTATGCCTCTACTTGACTAGCTCGTTAATCAAAGATGGTTAGGTTTCTTGACCATATACATGTGTTGTCATTTGATGAACGGGATCACATCATTGGGAGAATGATGTGATGGACAAGACCCTTCTGTTAGCTTAGCATAATGATCGTTAAGTTTTATTGCTATTACTTTCTTCATGACTTATACATATTCCTTTGACTATGAGATTATGCAACTCCCGAATACCAGAGGAACACCTTGTGTGCTATCAAACATCACAACATAACTGGGTGATTATAAATATGCTCTACATGTGTCTCCGAAGGTGTTTGTTGGGTTGGCATAGATCGAGATTAGGATTTGTCACTCCGAGTATCGGAGAGGTATCTCTGGGCCCTCTCGGCAATGCACATCACGATAAGACTTGCAAGCAATGTAACTAATGTGTTATTGCGGGATGATGCATTACTGAATGAGTAAAGAGACTTGCTGGTAACGAGATTGAACTAGGTATGAAGATACCGACGATCGAATCTCGGGCAAGTAACATACCAATGACAAAGGGAATAACATATGTTGCATTGTAGTTTGACCAATAAAGATCTTTGTAGAATATGTAGGAACCAATATGAGCATCCAGGTTCCGCTGTTGGTTATTGATCGGAGATGTGTCTCGGTCATGTCTGCATAGTTCTCGAACCCGTAGGGTCCGCACGCTTAACTTTCGATGGTGATTTGTATTATGATTTATGTGTTTTGGCGACCGGAGATTGTTCGGAGTCCCGGGTGAGATCACGGACATGATGAGGAGTCTCTAAATGGTCGAGAGGTAAATATTGGTATATTGGATGATGGTATTCGGACACCGAAATGGTTTGAGAGTGGTTCAGGAATTTTTCGGAGTACCGGGAGGTTACCGGAACCCCCCGGGGAAGTAATGGGCCTACATGGGCCATAGGGGAGAGAGAGGCGAGCCAACAAGGGGTGGTGCATGCCCCCCCCTCCCCAAGGGAATCCAAATTGGACAAGAGGGAGGGGGCGCGACCCCCTTTTCCTTCTCCCTCTCCCTCTCCTTCCCTTTCCCCCCTCCGAAAGAAAGGATAGGGGGGCGACTAGGATTGGGAGTCCTAGTCGGTTTCCCCCCACTTGGGCGTGCCCCTAGGGCCGGCCTCCTCCCCTCCTCTTTTATATACGAGGGCAGGGGGCACCCCCAAAGCACAACAGTTGTTTCTTAGCCGTGTGCGGTGCCCCCCTCCACAGTGTACTCCTCTGGTCATATTGTCGTAGTGCTTAGGCGAAGCCCTGCGTGGATCACATCACCGTCACCACACCGTCGTGCTGATGAAACTCACCCTCGACACTTTGCTGGATCAAGAGTTCGAGGGACGTCATCGTGCTGAACATGTGGTGAACTCGGAGGTGACGTACGTTCGATACTTGATTGGTTGGATAACGAAGACGTTCGACTACATCAACCGTGTTAACCTAGCACTTTCTCTTTTGGTCTATGAGGGTACGTGGACACACTCTCTCCCTCTCGTTGCTATGCATCTCCTAGATAGATCTTTCGTGATCGTAGGAATTTTTTTAAATTGCATGCTACATTCCCAACAGTGGTATACGAGCCAGGTCTATGCGTAGATGATATACATGAGTAGAACACAAAGAGATGTGGGCGATCATAGTCATACTGCTTACCACCAACGTCTTATTTCGATTCGACGGTATTGTTGGATGAAGCGGCCCGGACCAACCTTACATGACCATGTTCATGAGACTGGTTCCACCGACAGACATGCAACTTGTTTTGCATAAAGGTGGCTGGCGGGTGTCTGTTTCTCCAACTTTAGTTGAATCGAATTTGACTATGACCGGTCCTTGTTGAAGGTTAAAACAACACACTTGATGACAAATTGTTGTGGTTTTGATGCATAGGTAAGAACGGTTCTTACTAGAAGCCCGTAGCAGCCACGTAAAACTTGCAACAAGAAAGTAGAGGACATCTAACTTGTTTTTGCAGGGCATGTTGTGATGTGATATGGTCAAGACATGATGTGATATACGTTATTGTATGAGATGATCATGTTTTGTAAAATTTATCGACAACTGGCAGGAGCCTTATAGTTGTCGCTTTATTGTATGAAATGCAATCGCCACGTAATTGCTTTACTTTATCACTATGCGTTAGCGATAGTCATAGAAGCAATAGTTGGCGAGATGACAACGACGCTACGATGAAGATCAAGGTGTCAAGCCAGTGACGATGGAGATCATGACGGTGCTTTGGAGATGGAGATCAAAGGCACAAGATGATGATGGCCATATCATGTCACATATTTTGATTTCATGTGATGTTTATCTTTTATGCATCTTATTTTTCTTAGTACGGCGGTAGCATTATAAGATGATCCCTCACTAAATTTCAAGGTATAAGTGTTCTCCCTGAGTATGCACCGTTGCGACAGTTCGTCGTGCCGAGACACCACGTGATGATCGGGTGTGATAAGCTCTACGTTCACATACAATGGGTACAAGCCAGTTTTGCACGTGTGCAATACTCGGGTTAACCTTGACGAGCCTAGCATGTACAGACATGGCCTCGGAACACTGAAACCTAAAGGTCGAACGTGAATCATATAGTATATATGATCAACATAGAGATGTTCACCATTGAAAACTACTCCATCTCACGTGATGATCAGACATGGTTTAGTTGATATGGATCATGTGATCATTTAGATGACTCGAGGGATGTCTATCTAAGTGGGAGTTCTTAAGTAATATGATTAATTGAACTTAAATTTATCATGAACTTAGTCCTGATATTTTTGCATATCTATGTTGTAGATCAATGGCCCGACTATCGTTCCCTTGAATTTTAATGCGTTCCTAGAGAAAGCTAAGTTGACAGATGATGGTAGCAACAACACAGATTGGGTCCGTAGCTTGAGGATTATCCTCATTGCTGCGCAGAAGAATTATGTCCTTGATGCACCAGTAGGTGTAAAGCCTGCTGCAGGAGCAACTCCGGACGTTATGAATGTCTGTCAAGCTAAATTTGATGACTACTCGATAGTTCAGTGTGCCATGCTTTACGGCTTAGAATCGGGACTTCAAAGATGTTTTGAACGTCATGGACCATATGAGATGTTCCAGGAGTTGAAGTTAATATTTCAAGAAAATGCCCGAGTTGAGAGATATGAAGTCTCCAACAAGTTCTATAGCTGCAAGATGGAGGAGAACAGTTCTGTCAGTGAACACATTCTCAGAATGTCTGGGTACCATAACCACTTGACTCAACTAGGAGTTAATCTTCCGGATGATAGTGTCATTAACAGAGTTCTTCAATCACTGCCACCAAGCTACAAAGGCTTCGTGATGAACTATAAGATGCAAGGGATGGAAAATACAATTCCCGAGCTCTTCGCAATGCTTAAGGCTGCAGAGGTAGAAATCAAGAAGGAGCATCAAGTGTTGATGGTTAACAAGACCATAGTTTCAAGAAAAAGGGCAAAGGAAAGAAGGGAACTTCAAGAAGAATAGCAAGCAAGTTGTTGCTCCCGTGAAGAAGCCCAAGTCTAGAACTAAGCCTGAAACTGAGTGCTTCTAGAACAAAGGTACTGGTCATTGGAAGCGGAACTGCCCCAAGTATTTGGCATATAAGAAGGATGGCAAAGTGAAAGGTATATTTTATATACATCTTATTGATGTGTACCTTACCAATGCTCGTAGTAGCGCCTGGGTATTTGATACTGGTTCCATTGCTCATATTTGCAACTCAAAACAAGGGCTACGGATTAAACAAAGATTGGCTAAGGACGAGGTGACGATGCGCGTCAGAAATGATTCCAAGGTCGATGTGATCGCCGTCGGCATGCTACCTCTACATCTACCTTCGGGATTAATTTTAGACCTGAATAATTGTTATTTGGTGCCAGCGTTGAGCATGAACATTATATCTGGATCTTGTTTTGATGCGAGACGGTTATTCATTTAAATAAGAGAATAATGGTCGTTATATTTATATGAGCAATATCTTTTATGGTCATGCACCCTTGATGAGTGGTCACTACAGGAATCAGGATCTTTCCGTCAGCCATGGCAGACGGCAAAGGCATGGCTGGCCGACGGCAAAGACCTTTGCCGTCAGCCAGCTGACAGCAAATAGTCCGGCTGAAGAAACCATTGTAAAGGGCTCTTTGCCGCCTGCTGGCTGACGACAAAGATGTCGAGGCCTTTGTCGTCCGCTGGCAGACAGCAAAGGGCATGGACGACGCACATGGCTAGTTAGTTCCGTTAGGGGGTTAACGACATGCTTTGTCATCCGCCAGCTGACGACAAAGACCTTTTCATCTTTGCCATCTGCCAGCAGACGACAAAGATTCAAAGGTCTTTGCCATCAGCTAGTGGACGGCAAACTGACCAAATAGGCCAGCCACAGTGCCCCCAGGTTGCACAAGTATCTGCCACGTGGCAGATTTGTCATTTGCTCGCTGATGGCAAAGCTCTTTGTCGTCTGCCAACAAACAACAAAGAGCCTGTACAGCCCCTTTTTTCTGTTTTTTGTTAATTTAATTAAATTTCGCAGAATTTCACAGATATATATGTAACAAGTTTCCAACAACATATATATAACAAGTTCCCAACAACATATATATAACAAGTTTCCAACAACAAGTTATCCAACACAAAATGGTTTCATCCATACATACATATCCAACAACAATTTTGCAACAAATTTCCAAAAACATAAAAGAAGCACAAGGAGAAGAGTGGACTCTATGAACGCAAGCTCCTCATATAAAGCAAATCTGCAAATTGGGAAAGAAGAAAGTTGGAAGAAGAAGAAGACTAGCTAGAAGAAGAAGAAGAAGAAGAAGAAGAAAAGAAGAAGAAGAAGAATAAAAAGAAGAAGAAGAATTTTTCTTCTCTTTCTTTTTCTCCTCTCCTCTTCTTTATCTTCTTATTCTTCTAACTAAGGTAGGTAAAAATGCCATTTTTAGCTAAGCTAGGTAAAAATGCTAAGTGTAGGTCATTTTAGAGCTAAGCTAGGTAAATAGGTCATTTTGGAGCTTAGTAAGGTTATTTTGTCATTTTGGAGGAAAATAAGCTAAGTCTATGTCATTTTGGAGCTAAACCAAGGTTATCATGCCATTTTTTACCTAAGTATGCTAAGTATAGGTCATTTTTGAGCTAACCTATGTAGTTATGACATTTTTGAGCTAACTATGCATATTTTGTCATTTTGTAGGAAAAAATGCTATGTATAGGTTATTTAATAGCTATCCTAGGTAAAGTATGTCAGTTTGGAGCTAAGTAAGGTTATTATGTCATTTTTGAGGAAAATAAGCTGAGTCTATGTCATTTTGGAGCTAAACCTAGGTTATTATGCCATTTTTACCCAAGCGAGCTAATTATGTCATAAATGAACTAGCTAAGCTAAGTATAGATCATTATTAAGCTATCCTAGGTAGTTATGCCTGTTTTTAGCTAACTAAGCATATTTTGTCATTTTGGAGGGAAAATGCTAAGTATAGGTCATTTAATAGCTATTCTGGGTAAAGTATGTCAGTTTGGAGCTAAGTAAGGTTATTATGTCATTTTTGAGGAAAATAAGCTAAGTCTATGTCATTATGGAGCTAAACCTAGGTTATTATGCCATTTTTTTTTACCCAAGTGAGCTAATTATATCATAAATGAACTAGCTAAGCTAAGTATAGATCATTATTGAGCTATCCTAGGTAGGTATGCCTGTTTTTTTAGCTAACTAAGCATATTAAGTCATTTAGTAGGAAAAAATGCTAAGTATAGGTCATCTTATAGCTATCCTAGGTAAATTATGTCAGTTTGGAGCTAAGTAAGGTTATTTTGTCACTTGGGAAAACTTACCATCATCACGGAGGTGAAGTACTGGTCAGGTGTGCGCTAGTACCAGACGGAGAAGGACCGTTTGGGGTTGCGCAGTTGTGAGACGAAGAAGGATCGGTCGATGCTTGTTGGGAGGCATGCTGCACCAAAGATCATTTGCAATGTCTCGTTACCATGATGCAACTGAAATGTAAATACTAGTAACTAATGAAACTCACCGTATCCGCTATACCAATCTGG
This sequence comes from Triticum urartu, assembly GCF_003073215.2. Classification (NCBI taxonomy): domain Eukaryota; kingdom Viridiplantae; phylum Streptophyta; class Magnoliopsida; order Poales; family Poaceae; genus Triticum; species Triticum urartu. The sequence continues at coordinate 404,779,815 of NC_053023.1, read as the reverse complement.
GGCATCGGCGGAGGGGTCTAGCCTTTTTTTCTCGCACACTGACTATACATTTTCTTTTCACGAGTTAGTCATATGAGTTAGTAATGAAACGAACATTACATGTATGATTTGGCTAATATGCAGGAGAAACTTACCACGAGGAGCTCGTATAGGGCCCGGTGACCCAAGTCGTTCCGGTTCCTCTCCTCCTCCATCATCCTAGCTGTCCTATCCTCCAACTCATTCCCCCTCTCCACCACCTGCCTGTTTGCTTTCGCCAGAAGCTCCTGGGACCTAGCCTCGATGGTGAGCTCTATTGACCATGGAAGAGGACTCATCTCAGGAAGAAAGCTCGTTTGGAGCTTCTTGATCTCCCGGAGAGTTCTAGGACACCGTATCAGTCCATCCCCAATGGCTGCCGAGCCATGTTTCCTCCCTTCACCAGATAGCATCACGAGCTCTGGATCAAAAGCACTCTAGCTCGGGTTGAAGTCATCCCCTTTCAATGCCTTCCCAAAGTCTCTGTACCTCACGAGCTTGTTGTGGGAGGAGATGTTGGTGAAGCTCTCCGGATGATCGAGGTCAGACTCAGCGAATGCCTTGGCCTTCTTGTACGGGGCACTATGGGCCATGTCATAGAGGTCGTACAGTGGTGGCACCTCCTTCTTGTGGTGATGCGCCTAAAAGAGAGGAACAACATATTAGTTAAGGGCTCAAGCTAGCATAAAGAATGAAATTGCATGAATCGTGAAGCAAACCACATATACCAAGTGATCCCCGTACTCAAACAGGTTGGAGCTCCCTTGATGGTGTGGCACACTGATACGTCCATTTTGCATCATGCTTTTATATCGATATTTATTGCATTATGGGCTGTTATTACACATTATGTCACAATACTTATGCCTATTCTCTCTTATTTTACAAGGTTTACATAAAGAGGGAGAATGCCGGCAGCTGGGATTCTGGGCTAGAAAAGGAGAAAATATTACAGACCTATTCTGCACAGCTCCAAAAGTCCTGAAACTTCACGGAAGGCGTTTTCAGAATATATAAAAAATACTAAGCGCAAGAAGTTCACCAGGGGGGCCACACCCTGCCCACGAGGGTGGGGGGCGCGCCCTACCCCCTGGGCGCGCCCCTACCTCGTGGGCCCCCTGGTGGCCCTCCGATGGCCATCTTCTGCTATATGGAGTCTTTCGATGAGGAAAAAATCATAAGCCATCTTTCTGGACGAGACTCCGCCGCCACGAGGAGGAACCTTGGCGGAACCAATCTAGGGCTCTGGCGGAGCTGTTCTGCCTGGGAAACTTCCCTCTGGGAGGGGGAAATCATCGCCATCGTCATCATCAATGCTCCTCTCATCGGGAGAGGGCAATCTCCATCAACATCTTCACCAGCACCATCTCCTCTCAAAACCCTAGTTCATCTCTTGTATCCCATTCTTGTCTCCAAGTCCGGGATTGGTACCTGTGGGTTACTAGTAGTGTTAATTACTCCTTGTAGTTGATGCTAGTTGGTTTATTTGGTGGAAGATCATATGTTTAGATCCTATATGCATATTAATACCCCTCTGATTATGAACATGAATATGCTTTGTCAGTAGTTACGTTTGTTCCTGAGGACATGGGAGAAGTCTTGCTATTAGTAGTCATGTGAATTCGGTATTCGTTTGACATTTTGATGAGATGTATGTTGTCTCTCCTCTAGTGGTGTTATGTGAACGTCGACTACATGACACTTCACCAATATTTGGGCCTAGAGGAAGGCATTGGGAAGTAATAAGTAGATGATGGGTTGCTACAGTGACAGAAGCTTAAACCCTAGTTTATGCGTTGCTTCGTAAGGGGCTGATTTGGATCCATATGTTTCATGCTATGGTTAGGTTTACCTTAATACTTTTGTTGTAGTTGTGGATGCTTGCAATAAAGGTTAATCATAAGTGGGATGCTTGTCCAAGTAAGGGCAACACCCAAGCACCGGTCCACCCACATACCAAATTATCAAAGTACCGAACGCGGATCATATGAACGTGATGAAAACTAGCTTGACGATATTCCCATATGTCCTCGGGAGCACTTTACATCATATAAGAGTTTGTCCAGGCTTATCCTTTGCTACAAAAAGGATTGGGCCACCTTGCTGCACTTTATTTACTTTTGTTACTTGTTACTCGTTACAAATTATCCTATCACAAAACTATTTGTTACTTATTATTTTAGTGCTTACAGAGAATACCTTGCTGAAAACCGCTTATCATTTCCTTCTGCTCCTCGTTGGGTTCGACAATCTTACTTATCGAAAGGACTACGGTAGATCCCCTATACTTGTGGGTCATCAAGACACTTTTCTGGCGCCGTTGCCGGGGAGTAAAGCGCCTTTGGTAGGTGGAATTTGGTAAGGAAAAATTTATATAGTGTGCTGAAATTTACTCTCACTTGTTACTATGGAATGTAATCCTCTCAGGGGATTGTTCGGGGTATCTTCACCCCGACCAGTAGAGCAAAGAGTTGCTTCTCAACCTAATGAACCTACTGAAAATGAAAATGTCTGCTTTGAAATTCCTTCGGGTATGATAGAAAAACTGCTAGCTAATCCTTTTGCAGGAGACAGAACAACGCATCCTGATGAGCACCTAATATATGTGGATGAAGTTTGTGGGTTATTTAAGCTTGCAGGTGTACCCGGAGATGTTATTAAGTAGAAGGTCTTCCCTTTATCTTTGAAGGAAGATACATTGACATGGTATAGGCTATGTGATGATACAGGGTCATGGAACTACAAACGATTAAAATTGGAATTTCATCAGAAGTTTTATCCTATGCATCTTGTTCATCGTGATTGCAATTATATATATAATTTTTGGCCTCGCGAAGGAGAAAGCATCACTCAATCTTGGGGGAGGCTTAAATCAATGTTATATTCATGCCCCAATCATGAGCTCTCAAGAGAAATGATTATTCAGAATTTATATGCTCGGCTTTCTGATAACAATCGCACCATCCTCGATACTTCTTGTGCTGGCTCTTTTATGACGAAGACTATTGAATTCAAATGGGATTTATTGGAAAGAATTAAATGCAACTCTGAAGATTGGGACCTCGATGAAGGTAAGGCGTCAGGTATGACCCCTAAATTTGATTATGTTAAATCTTTTATGGATGCCGATGTTTTCCGTAAATTTAGCACTAAATATGGACTTGACTCTGAGATAGTAGCTTCTTTCTGTGAATCTTTTACTACTCATGTTGATCTCCCTCGGGAGAAGTGGTTTAAATATCATCCTCCCATAGAAGTAAAAGTAGCTGCACCTATTAAAGTTGAAGAAAAGACTATCACTTATAATGATCCTATTGTTCCTACTTCTTATGTTGAGGAACCACCTTTCCCTTTAAGGATAAAGGATCATGCTAAAGCTTCAACTGTGGTTCGTAAAAGTAATATTAGAACATATACACCTCCTGAGCAAGTTAAAGTTGAACCTAATATTGCTATTGTTAAAGATCTCTTGTCTGATAATATTGATGGGTGATACGTCTCCAATGTATATATAATTTTTGATTGCTCCATGCTATATTATCTACTGTTTTGGACTATATTGGGCTTTATTTTCCACTTTTATATTATTTTTGGGACTAACCTATTAACCGGAGGCCCAGCCCAGAATTGTTGTTTTTTTGCCTATTTCAGTGTTTCGAAGAAACGGAATATCAAACGGAGTCCAAACGGAATGAAACCTTCGGGAACGTGATTTTCTCACCGAACATGATCCAGGAGACTTGGACCCTATGTCAAGGCATCAGAGAGGCGGTCACGAGGGTGGGGGGCTCCCCCCTAGGGCGCGCCCCTGCCTCGTGGGCCCCTCGATGCTCCACCGACGTACTCCTTCCTCCTATATATACCTACGTACCCCCAAACGAACAGATACAGAGCCAAAAACCTAATTCCACCGCTGCAACTTTCTGTATCCACGAGATCCCATCTTGGGGCCTGTTTCGGAGCTCCGCCAGAGAGGGCCGTCATCACGGAGGGCTTCTACATCATCATAGCCTCTGCGATGAAGTGTGAGTAGTTTACCTCAGACCTTCGGGTCCATAGTTAGTATCTAGATGGCTTCTTCTCTCTTTTTGGATCTCAATACAAAGTTCTCCCCCTCTCTTGTGGAGATCTATTCGATGTAATCTTCTTTTTGCGGTGTGTTTGTTGAGACCGATGAATTGTGGGTTTATGATCAAGTCTATCTATGAATAATATTTGAATCTTCGCTGAATTCTTTTATGTATGATTGGTTATCTTTGCAAGTCTCTTCGAATTATCCGTTTGGTTTGCCCAACTAGATTGGTAGTTCTTGCCATGGGAGAAGTGCTTAGCTTTGGGTTCGATCTTGCGGTGTCCTTACCTAGTGACAGAAGGGGCAGCAAGGCACGTATTGTTTCGTTGCCATCAAGGATAACAAGATGGGGTTTATTTCATATTGCACGAATTTATCTCTCTACATCATGTAATATTGCTTAAGGTGTTACTCTGTTTTTAACTTAATACTCTAGATGCATGCTGGATAGCGGTCGATGAGTGGAGTGATAGTAGTAGATGCAGAATCGTTTCAATCTACTTGTCACGGACGTGATGCCTATATACATGATCATGCCTAGATATTCTCATAACTATGCTCAATTCTGTCAATTGCTCAACAGTAATTTGTTCACCCACCGTAGAATACTTATGCTCTTGAGACAAGCCACTAGTGAAACCTATCGCCCCCAGGTCTATTCTGATCATATGAATCTCCATCACTTTAATCTTGCTTTGCTTTTTTACTTTGCCTTTACTTTTTACTTTGCATCTTTATGCCAAAAATACCAAAAATATTATATCTATCAGATCTCACTCTCGTAAGTGACCGTGAAGGGCTTGACAACCCCTAATCACGTTGGTTGCGAGTAGCTATCGTTTTGTGCAGGTACGAGCGACTTGAGCGTGGCCTCCTACTGGATTGATACCTTGGTTCTCAAAAACTGAGGGAAATACTTATGCTACTTTGCTGCATCATCCCTTCCTCTTCGGGGAAAACCAACGCAAGCTCAAGAGGTAGCAAGAAGGATTTCTGGTGCCGTTGCCGGGGAGTCTACGCAAAAAGTCAACATACCAAGTACCCATCACAATCCCTATCTCTCGCATTACATTATTTGCCATTTGCCTCTCGTTTTCGTCTCCCCCACTTCACCCTTGCCGTTTTATTTGCCCTGTCTCTCTCTATCCACCCTCTCTATTTTCCTCTTTTGCCCGTTTGCTCTTGTTTGCTTGTGTGCTAGTTTGCTTGCTTGTCGCGATGGCTCAAGATACTACCAGATTGTGTGACTTCACCAACACTAATAATAATGATTTCCTTAGCACTCCGATTGCTCCTCTTGCCAATAATGAATCTTGTGAAATCAATACTGCTTTGTTGAATCTTGTTATGAAAGATCAATTCGCCGGCCTTCCTAGTGAAGATGCCGCTACTCATCCGAATAGCTTCGTTGATTTATGTGATATGCAAAAGAAAAAAGATGTCGATAATGATGTCACTAAATTGAAGCTATTTCCTTTTTCATTAGAGATCATGCTAAATCTTGGTTTTCGTCTTTGCCTACGAATAGTATTGATTCTTGGAACAAGTGCAAAGATGCTTTTATCTCTAAGTATTTCCCTCCCGCTAAGATCATCTCTCTTAGAAACGATATTATGAATTTTAAGCAACTTGATCATGAACATGTTGCACAAGCTTGGGAGAGAATGAAATTTATGATACGTAATTGCCCTACTCATGGTTTCAATTTATGGATGATTATACAAAAATTTTATGCCGGATTGAATTTTGCTTCTAGAAATCTTTTAGATTCGGTCGTGGGAGGCACTTTTATGGAAATCACTTTAGGAGATGCTACTAAACTCCTAGATAATATTATGGTTAATTATTCTCAATGGCATACGGAAAGATCTAATAAAAAAGTGCATGCGATAGAAGAAATCAATGTTTTGAGTGGAAAGATGGATGAACTTATGAAATTATTTGCTACTAAGAGTGTTTCTTCTGATCCTAATGATATGCCTTTGTCTACTTTGATTGAGAATAACAATGAATCTATGGATCTGAATTTTGTTGGTAGGAATAATTTTGGTAACAACGCTTATAGAGGGAATTTTAATCCTAGGCCATATCCTAGTAATCCTTCTAATAATTATGGGAATTCCTACAACAACTCTTATGAAAATTATAATAAGATGCCCTCTGAATTTGAGAATAGTTTTAAAGAGTTTATGAATTCACAAAAGAATTTTAATGCTTTGCTTGAAGACAAATTGCTTAAAGTGGATGATTTGGCTAGGAACGTTGATAGAATTTCTCTTGAGATTGATTCTTTGAAAATTAGATCTATTCCTCCTAAGCATGATATCAATGAGTCTCTCAAAGCCATGATAATTTCCATTGATGAGTGCAAGGAAAGAACCGCTAGGATGCGTGCTTTCAAAGATGCCTTTATTAAAGCGTGTTCTTCCAATTCCTATGAAAATCAAGATGAAGATCTGAAAGTTATTGATGTGCCCCCTATTAAATCTTTGTTTTGCAATATTAATCTTGATGAAACTGAATATGATCTTCCTTTACCTAGAAGGCGTTCTAAAAATTCAGAGTATTTAGATCTTTATGATGAAATTGATGAAAGTGCGATTGAAAGAAATAAAAATCTAGATGTTGCTAAACCCACTATATTAGATTTCAAGGAATTTAATTATTAAAGTTGCTCTTTAATTGATTGTATTTCCTTGTTGCAATCCGTGCTAAATTCTCCACATGATTATAGTCAACATAAAGCCTTCACTGAACATATTGTTGATGCCTTGATGCAATCTTATGAAGAAAAACTTGAGTTGAAAGTTTATATCCCTAGAAAACTCTATGATGAGTGGGAACCAACTATTAAAATTAAAATTAAAGATCATGAGTTTTATGCTTTGTGTGATTTGGGTGCTAGTGTCTCTACTATTCCCAAGACTTTGTGTGATTTGCTAGATTTCCGTAATTTTGATGATTGCTCTCTAAACTTGCATCTTGCGGATTCTACTATTAAGAAACCTATGGGAAGGATTAATGCTGTTCTTATTGTTGCAAATAGGAATTATGTGCCCGTAGATTTCATTGTTCTTGATATAGATTGCAATCCTTCGTGCCCTATTATTCTTGGTAAACCTTTCCTTAGAACGGTTGGTGCGATTATTGATATGAAGGAAGGGAATATTAGATTCCAATTTTCCATTAAAAAAGGGCATGGAACACTTTCCTAGAACTAAAATAAAATTTCCATATGAAACTATCATGAGAGCCACTTATGGATTGCCTACCAAAGATGGCAATACCTAGATCTATCCTCGCTTTTATGCCTAGCTAGGGGCGTTAAACGATAGCGCTTGTTGGGAGGCAACCCAATTTTATTTTTATTCCTTGCTTTTTTTCTCCTGTTTAGTAATAAATAAATTATTTAGCCTCTGTTTTGTTTGTGTTTTTTGTGTTTAATTAGTGTTTGTGCCAAGTAGAACCGTTGGGAAGACTTGGGGAAAGTCTTGTTGAACTTGCTGTGAAAAACAGAAACTTTAGCGCTCACGATAACTGCTGTAATTTTTATTTGAAGAGTGATATTTAGTTAATTATTTTTGCAGATGATTAATAGATAAATTCCTCACGTCCATCAATTTATTTTAGAATTTTTGAGTTTCCAGATCTTGCGCTAGCTACAGATTACTACAGACTGTTCTGTTTTTGACAGATTCTGTTTTTCGTGTGTTGTTTGCTTATTTTGATGAATCTATGGTTAGTCAAATAGTTTATAATACATAGATAAGTTGGAATACAGTAGTTTTAACACCAATATAAATAAATAATTAGTTCATTACAGTACCTTGAAGTGGTCTTTTGTTTTCTTTCGCTAACGGAGCTCACGAGTTTTCTACTTTAATTTTTGTGTTGTGATGTTTTCAAGTTTTGGGTGAATTCTTTTGATGGATTATGGAACAAGGAGTGGCAAGAGCCTAAGCTTGGGGATGCCCATGTCACCCCCAAGATAATCCAAGTACACCAAAAAGTCAAAGCTTGGGGATGCCCCGGGAGGCATCCCCTCTTTCGTCCACTTCCATCGGTAATTTACTTGGAGCTATATTTTTATTCACCAACATGATATGTGTTTTGCTTGGAGCGTCTTGTATTATTTGTGTCTTTGTGTTTTAGTGTGCCACAATCATCCTTGCTGTACACACCTTTTGAGAGAGCCATACATGAATTAAAATTTGATAGAATACTCTATGTGCTTCACTTATATCTTTTGAGCTAAGTAGTTTTGCTCTATGTGCTTCACTTATATCTTTTGAGCGTTATAATTTTGCTCTATGTGTTTCACTTAGATCTTTTAGAGCACGGCGGTGGATTTGTTTTAAAGAAACTATTGATCTCTCATGCTTCACTTAAATTATTTTTAGAGTCTTATTAGCATGGTAATTTGCTTAATAACAACATGCTTGGTATTCAAGATTTGTGAAACTTTCTTTTGAGTGTGTTGAATACTAAGAAAAGTTGGATGCTTGATAATTGTTTTGAGATATGGAGATAATAATATCAAAGTCATGCTAGTAGAGTAATTGTGAATTTGAGAAGTGCTTGAGTTAAAGTTTGCAAGTCCCATAGCATGCACGTATGGTAAACGTTATGCAACAAAATTGAAACATGAGGTGTTATTTGATTGTCCTCCTTATGAGTGGCGGTCGGGGACAAGCGATGGTCTTTTCCTACCAATCTATCCCCCTAGGAGCATGCGCGTAATACTTTGGTTTTTGATGGCTTGTAGATTTTTGCAATAAATATATGAGTTCTTTATGACTAATGTTGAGTCCATGGATTATACGCACTCTCACCCTTCCATCATTGCTAGCCTCTTCGGTACCGTGCATTGCCCTTTCTCACATTGAGAGTTGGCGCAAACTTCGCCGGTGCATACAAAATCTGTGATATGATACGCTCTTTCACACATAAACCTCCTTATATCTTCCTCAAAACAGCCACCATACCTACCTATTATGGCATTTCCATAGCCATTCCGAGATATATTGCCATGCAACTTTCCACCATCCAGTTTATCATGACACATCCATCATTGTCAAATTGCTTAGCATGATCATGTAGTTGACATAGTATTTTGTGGCAAAGCCACCGTTCATAATTTTTTCATACTTGTCACTCTTGATTCATTGCATATCCCGGTACACCGCCGGAGGCATCCATATAAAGTCATACTTTGTTTTAGAATCAAGTTGTAATCATTGAGTTGTAAATAAATAAAAGTGTGATGATCATCCTTTAATAGAGCATTGTCCCAAAAAAAGAGAAAGGCCAAAGAAAAAAGGAAGGCCCCAAAAAAGAAAATAAATAAAAAGGGGCAATGCTACTATTCCTTTTTCCACACTTGTGCTTCAAAATAGCACCATGTTCTTCATATAGAGAGTCTCTTGAGTTATCACTTTCATATACTAGTGGGAATTTTCTGTAACATCCCAAATTTTCAATTTGGAATGTTATACATTAGGTCATCATGCATATCATATTTTATTTTGCTTTTGGTTTTGATCCTAGAAAATCCTAAGCAACTCAAGGACCCACGAGAGAGTTGGGGATTTCGTTATTTACATATTTGAGTTTTCTCAAATTTTGTAAACAGGATCATTTGATTTTATTTATTTTATCATCAATTATTTCTATTACAAAAATATGAGAGAGGGAATAAAATGACTTTCCCAAAATATAGAAATATTGAGGATTTAATAAAAAAATCAAATAAGATTTATTTCGTAGTTTTTCGGTATTTTTAATTGAATTTAGGAAAAATGCGCGTTTTTCAAAATTGCATTTAGGGCCCAAATAAATGTTCACTTTATCGGGCTTGATTTTAGAAACCCGGGAAAGTTTATTTCATGATTTTTGGAGTCCGTTTAGTATTTCTTTTTATTTTTCTTCCAAGCGTAATTATTTAAGAAAAACGCGAAACCGACCTTGGGCCGTACCCGAGCGGGACAACGCCCGGGGCGCCTTTATATAGCGCCGCACCCGAGCCCCCAGCCCACACCAGCCCCGCGCCCGATCCGCCGGACCTGCCGCCGACTCGCCGGAGTTGCACGCCGCCCGAGGTTCGCCGCCGCCTCGACTTCCGTGTCGAATTTTTCTACAACCCAGTTTTATTGCATTAGATCAATCCTCACATATTGCATGATTAGGATCTAATTAAATTATGGGATGGGAAGTAGATGAGGTAGTACCTATTACTTGTTTATTATCAAACCTTTGGGAGTTACTTCTGCGTTTGCTTATTATGCCATGCTATGCTAGTAGACGTGGATTGGGTGAGTGATATCCATGACAGATGTGAGATGGTTAATTAATGGTTTATCTAAGGTGGCAACTTAAACACACATCTGGGTGGATTGAGGCACCTGGGTATTCCAGGACTTGCCTGTTTTTCTTTTGGACCGCCACCCAGGCTCAAAGGGATCATGAGATTATTCATACTAGAAACTTCCGTGTGCAGCCACAAGCCATTATGGGCTCTGGCATAGTTGACTAAGTTGTGCGAACTCTTATAGTGGTAGACTAGCAGATGTAGGGGATGTAGATGGTACGGTCTACCCGATCGTAAGGTGCTAGCGCTTCTGAAAGACTGTGTCTCGGTCATCCGTTTCTCAAACACCATGTAGTGCGAGAAATCCAACGGAGGCGATCGAGTCTTGTGGGGAAAAGTGCGCAAACCTCTGCAGAGTGTAACAAACTAATCATGGTTAGCCGTGTCCCCGGTTATGGACAATCTTGAGTATCTAGTACCTGGATTATCATGTGAATCTCAACATGTTACTCTAAAGTTAATTTTGTTGGGTTTAATGATGTTATTTTAATTGGGATTGAGAATGCTGTCAACCATTCTCAATGTTTAACAACCACCATGATAGTAATTAAATTTATTCCTTTGAAGTAGGGAAAAATTGGCTTTACGCAAAAACTGTAACCATAGAGCTTTCCACCAGCCAAATATGCATATAGTATAGCTGTTTCATTCCATTACTCTCTATGTGTTACCTTGCCAGCATATTCCATGTGCTGACCCGTTTTCGGGCTGCAACGTTAATGTTGCAGACTTTTCAGACGACGATTAAGGAGTTTTTAGATCGTGGTCCTATACTCAGTGATGCCGTTGGAGTTGATGGACTCACCTATCTTCCAACCCTTCCGCTGTTATCGTTATTAGATGGCCTTAAGCCATATTTATTGTAATAAGTTCTCTTTTGAGACACCCGATGTAATAAGTGTGTGATTGCTACTCTGCTATAAATCCTTCGAGTACTATGTGGTGTCAGCATTACTGATCCAGGGATGACACCGGAGCATAGAGATCAGACTGTTTGAGGTCTGGTCGCTACAGAGATGGTATCCGAGCACACGCTGACTGTAGGACACGACCACTAAGCTAAAGACCTAGATCACTACTCACTCTCTTCTCTTCTGACCTCTCATCTTTTCTACTCTTTAGGATGGCGGATGCAAGGAACAAGTTCACACAACCAGATGAAGATACACCCTTTGGACGCCACTTGAAGGAAGTCACTAGATACCTGAACATAGGAATACCAAGCTTCACGGGACCCTACAACGCCACTTTACCTGAAGAAGAGCGCTGGATGATTCAAGTTCAAGTTCCAGGAAGGACGTTCATGCCAGTCACTGAGCCCATAAAATTTTCTTTTGATGCACCAACTTGGAGTCTAGGAAAGAGTATGGCAGCTCACATCGCCATGGGACGCATTGGAGAAGTCTACCGCAAGGATCTCAAGGATACTATCTACCAGATTTGTGGGCGCCGAGATGAACAATGGGAGATGATCAGCACCAGGAAGGATAGATCAATCGCAGCTTTTATCCAGGAGCTAAACCAGCACATTCGACGATAGGAGAACCAGATGTGCGCCGACATGATAGATCTGAAGAAGGCTAAGACTAGAATCAAGGAACTGGAGGAAGAACTCAAGGCTACACGTGAAGATTATGAAGAAGAAATTGAAGTATTGGTGGAGAAGAATGACGATCTGATCAAGAAGATTGGAATATTTATGGGAGGCCCGACACCAGTAGATGAAGACGAAGAACCCAAGGAGATTAGCCCGGAAGACTACATCATCATTGACGGCACCGACTCGGAACAAGATAGTAGCAATGATGACTATGTTGATGAAGCAGGAGCAGATATCATGGAGTCTACAACCGTAGAATATTTCTAGTAGACCACCTCTTCAGTAGTAGTAGTCCACCATGTAAATATAGTAGTCCGAGCACTCTTGCGATAGCTAGATCGATTGAATGCCTTTGTTTGATTGAATGAAGTGAATTGTTTGCTTTGCCTCATGTGCATATGGGTAGTGTTTTCTCTTTAGACCCCCTCTATTCTTATATCTCATCTTTTCTAAACCCTCAGATGCCTCCGAGACGTGACCCCGGATTTGCCTTTCCGCCGGAGCTCACCTAGTTGATCCAGCAGCAGAACACCTTGATGCAGTTGATAGTTCAGAATCAGAATCAGGGGAACAACAACCCACCACCACCACCTGTTGACCACTTAGCCCGTTTTCTTAGGCTGAATCCGCCGGTGTTTTCCAGTAGCACCGAGCCGATAGTAGCAGATGATTGGCTCCACAAGATAGCTAGGGAGTTGACCACAGCAGGATGCACAGATGCGGAGAAGGTTAAGTTTGCCGCACATCAGTTAGAAGGACCCGTAGCATCCTGGTGGGAGAATTTCACAGCCACCTTCCCAGTCGACACTGTCACATGGGACCAGTTTCAGCAGGATTTTCGTACTGCCCATGTTTCAGCAGGAGCAATGGCCATGAAGAAGCGTGAGTTTCGTAACTTGCGCCAAGGAGGACGGACAGTTGGCCGGTATGTGGAGGAGTTTAGTAAGCTAGCACGTTATGCCCCAGATGACGTTGCTATGGATGCAACTAAGCAGGAGAAATTCCTGGAAGGACTGAATGATGAGTTGAGTATGCAGTTGATGGTAGCCACCTTCAACAACTACCAGGAGTTGGTAGACCGTGCTCTTATGATTGAAGGGAAGCAGCAGCAAACTGAGAACCGCAAGAGGAAGTATGGACAAGGAAAGTATAATTTAGGAGCTCAGCAGAAGCCACGTTTTACCCCTAGACCGGGAGGACATTTTCAGCATACCCATGGAGTAGGTAGCTCGCACAATCACAATGGCACCAAGAATGGTAATGGGAATGGAGGAAGCAATGGACAGAACCGCAACACCCCATCAACCCCAGCCAAGAAGGACTTGAGCCAAGTCACTTGCTATAAGTGTTCGAAGCCAGGACATTATGCAAATGAATGTCCTGAAGGCCAAAATGGCAATGGAAGTTCTGGGAAGAAGCCGAACCCTTTCAACAGGGGACAGGTGAACCATGTTAGCGTGGAGGAGGTTGAAGCTCAGCCCGATGCAGTAATAGGTAAGTTTTTGGTTAAGTCATTTACTGCACTCATTCTTTTTGATACTGGTGCATCGCATTCATACATCTCAAGGGGATTTGTGGATAAGTATAACCTACCAACCCAAGCCCTTAGGTCGCCCATGTTAGTAACCTCGCCAGGATCAGAGTATGTGGCTAGTCTATGGTGTGATCGGTTACCATTAAGGATTGGTAACTATGTTTTTCCCTCAGACCTAGTAGTATTGGAATCTCAAGGATTGGATGTGATATTAGGCAGGGATTGGTTATCAAAGTATGAAGGGAATATTGAGTGTGCTAGTAAGTCAATTTTGCTTACCACACCAGAAGGGAGAAGGATCAAGTATGTATCCCGGCATGTGCCAAAGAGGACCCAAGTAAATTTCCTAACAGGAGTTGTGCAGGAGGAAGTACCAGTGGTAAAGGATTTCCCTGATGTATTTCTCGAAGAGTTGCCAGGCATGCCACCGGATAGAGACATTGAGTTTTTGATTGAGCTTTTGCTAGGCACTGGGCCAATATGAAAGAGACCATATAGGATGCCAGCAAAAGATTTGGTGGAAATTAAGAAGCAGATTAAGGAGTTACTGGATAAGGGATATATTCGCCCAAGTTCTTCGCCTTGGGGATCACCAGTACTTCTAGTGGAGAAGAAGGATGGATCGCTAAGGATGGTTGTTGATTATCGAGGATTGAACGAAGTAACAATCAAAAACAAGTACCCACTATCAATGATCAACGATCTGTTTGATCGATTGCAAGGAGCTAAAGTATTTTCCAAGATCGATTTGCGATCAGGATACCACCAGTTGAAGATTCGAGAACAGGATATTCCGAAGACAGCATTCACCACAAGATATGGACTGTATGAGTATACCGTTATGTCATTTGGTCTGACTAACGCGCCTGCCTATTTTATGAACATGATGAACAAAGTGTTTATGGAGTTTTTGGATAAGTTCGTCGTAGTGTTCATTGATGATATCCTGGTATACTCGAAGAATGAAGAGGAGCATAAGGAGCATTTGCGTTTGGTACTTAGAAAGCTCAGAGAACACCAATTATATGCCAAGTTCAGCAAATGTGAGTTTTGGTTGAAGGAAGTAGGATTCCTCGGACACGTTATATCCGGAGAAGGTATAGCAGTAGATCCCGCTAAAGTTGAAACCGTGACCAAGTGGGAAGCCCCAACTACCGTTGGAGAGATCCGGAGTTTTCTTGGACTCGCAGGATACTACCAGAGATTTATTGAGAAGTTCTCAAAGATCGCGAAGCCTATGACGGAGTTGCTGAAGAAGGATACTAAGTTCAAATGGACTGACGAGTGTGAGGCTAGTTTCCAGGAATTGAAGAACCATTTGGTTACCTCACCAGTGTTGATTTTGCCAGATCAGACCAAGGATTATGAGGTGTATTGCGACGCTTCACGTCGAGGACTTGGAGCAGTGCTTATGCAGGAAGGGAGAGTTGTTTCGTATGCTTCACGACAACTGAAGCCTCACGAATTGAATTATGCCACGCATGATTTGGAGTTAGCAGCCGTAGTGCATGCCTTGAAGACATGGAGACATTTCCTCATCGGAAATTATTGTGAGGTGTACACGGATCATAAGAGTTTGAAGTACATTTTCACACAGAAGGAGTTGAACCTCAGATAAAGGAGATGGTTGGAGCTCATCAAGGATTATGATATGAAATTACATTACCATCCCGGAAAAGCTAATGTAGTAGCTGATGCATCAAGCCGCAAGAGCCATGTCAATACATTAATGAAGGGAGAAATACCCAAGGAGTTAGCAGAAAATCTTCGTGAACTATGTTTGGAGATAGTTCCGAGAGGCTATGTAGAAACGTTGGAAATTCAGTCAACTTTGATGGACAGAATCAGGGAAGCTCAGAAAACTGACAAAGAGATTGCTTCCATAAAGGAGAAAATGAAAGAAGGAAAAGCTAAAGGATTTCATGAGGATGAGCACGACACCCTATGGTTTGAAGACCGTGTTTATGTACCCAATGACCCGGAGATCAGAAAGTTGATTCTACAAGAGTCACATGATTCACCGTATTCGATTCACCCAGGAAATACCAAGATGTATTTGGATTTGAAGGATATTTTCTGGTGGACCGGAATGAAGAAGGATATTGCGGAGTATGTAGCAGTTTGTGATGTATGTCAGAGAGTAAAGGCAGAGCATCAGAAGCCAGCAGGATTGTTACAACCATTGCCGATACTCGAATGGAAGTGGGATAAGCTAGGAATGGATTTTATCACGGGATTACCAAGGACTCGTTCAGGCTATGACTCAATTTGGGTTGTAGTTGATCGATTGACGAAGGTAGCTCATTTCATCCCAGTAAAGACCACTTACACCAGTGCTAAGTTGGCAAAGATATACATGACCAGGATCGTATGTTTGCATGGAGTTCCGAGGAGCATCGTATCAGATAGAGGAACCCAGTTTACCTCAAAGTTCTGGAAGCAGTTGCATGAGACTTTGGGTACTAGGCTAGAATTTAGTACAGCTTTTCATCCACAGACAGATGGACAGACCGAGAGAGTCAATCAAATTTTGGAGGATGTGCTGAGAGCTTGTGCGCTAGATTATGGATCTAGTTGGGACGATAATCTGCCATATGCAGAGTTCTCTTACAATAATAGCTATCAGACCAGTTTGAAGATGGCACCTTTCGAAGCTCTATACGGAAGGAGGTGCAGGACACCGTTGTCATGGGACGAAGTTGGAGACCGCCAGCTGTTTGGACCAGATCTGATTAAAGAGTCTGAACAGAAGGTGAAGTTGATTCGCGATAGGCTCAAGGTAGCCCAGTCCAGGCAGAAGAGCTACACAGATTCTAAATGCAAGGAGACAGTTTACGAAGTCGGAGACAGAGCTTATCTTCGAGTATCCCCACTTCGAGGGATTAAGCGCTTTGGAGTTAAGGGGAAGTTAGCGCCACGATTTGTAGGGCCATATCGAGTTTTGGAGCGTATGGGAGAAGTGGACTACAAGTTGGAATTGCCAGAAGGATTGACAGGAGTTCATGATGGGTTTCACGTTTCCCAGTTGAAGAGGTGTCACGCGGAGATGGCTGACATACCTTTGAGAGACACAGTGCCATTAGAAGCAATCAGTTGGATAACAATTTGACCTATGAGGAGAAACCAGTCAAGATTCTCGAGTTTGCTAGCCGAGTTACTCGCAGCAAGGTTATCAAGTTTTGCAAAGTTCAGTGGAGCCACCACACGGAGGATGAAGCCACCTGGGAGCGAGAGGAAGATTTGCTCAAGGACCACCCTCACCTATTTTCTAGCCAACCCGAATCTCGAGGGCGAGATTCATCTTAAGGGGGGTAGGTTTGTAACATCCCAAATTTTCAATTTGGAATGTTATACATTAGGTCATCATGCATATCATATTTTATTTTGCTTTTGGTTTTGATCCTAGAAAATCCTAAGCAACTCAAGGACCCACGAGAGAGATGGGGATTTCGTTATTTACATATTTGAGTTTTCTCAAATTTTGTAAACAGGATCATTTGATTTTATTTATTTTATCATCAATTATTTCTATTACAAAAATATGAGAGAGGGAATAAAATGACTTTCCTAAAATATAGAAATATTGAGGATTTAATAAAAAAATCAAATAAGATTTATTTCGGAGTTTTTCGGTATTTTTAATTGAATTTAGGAAAAATGCGCGTTTTTCAAAATTGCATTTAGTGCCCAAATAAATGTTCACTTTATCGGGCTTGATTTTAGAAACCCGAGAAAATTTATTTCATAATTTTTGGAGTCCGTTTAGTATTTCTTTTTATTTTTCTTCCGAGCGTAATTATTTTAAAAAAACGCGAAACCGACCTTGGGCCGTACCCGAGCGGGACTCCGCCCGGGGCGCCTTTATATAGCACCGCACCCGAGCCCCCAGCCCACACCAGCCCCGCGCCCAATCCGCCGGACCTGCCACCGACTCGTCGGAGTTGCATGCCGCCCGAGGTTCGCCGCCGCCTCGACTTCCGTGCCGATTTTTTTTTAAAAAAAATTTCTTTTTCGTCAGTTTTATTTTCGAATTTTTTTATTATTTTAATTATTTTTGGATTAGGTTAATTAACGTTTAATCTGTTCATCGTTTTTCTTTTTCGTCGGATTTTTCGCGGTTATTTTTTGATCGCGATTTCTGATCCGATTTTCGTTTTAGTATAACTTTTCGCTCGTTTATCGGAATCAGGCGATTCAAGCACCTGGAGTTTCGTCTCGAAACCCTTTTTCCGAATAATCAACTTAAACAAGTTTTTGCTACTGTAAAATTTGACTTAGATCCAGATTACTAGAACGAAGTTGTTTTCTTTCGCCGTTTGATTTCTTTTGCTACGTTCGATTTGATTCTTTTTGCAAACCAGGGTTCTTAAGTTGAACTTTCTGGTTAGATCTTCTATTTGAGTTTTACCTGTGCATTAGATGAGTACTTATTGTATGCTTGTTTGTTTGTCTGTGATAGAATACCCGGAGTGCGCCGCCTGTTACTTTGAATCTCTAGGTTTCGTGGATCATCAGCAAGACAAGTAACACTTTGATCATACCCTTTTCTACAACCCAGTTTTATTGCATTAGATCAATCCTCACACATTGCATGATTAGGATCTAATTAAATTGTGGGATGGGAAGTAGATGAGGTAGTACCTATTACCTGTTTATTATCAAACCTTTGGGAGTTACTTCTGCGTTTGCTTATTATGCCATGCTATGCTAGTAGACGTGGATTGGGTGAGTGATATCCATGACAGATGTGAGATGGTTAATTAATGGTTTATCTAAGGTGACAACTTAAACACACATCTGGGTGGATTGAGGCACCTGGGTATTCCAGGACTTGCCTGTTTTTCTTTTGGACCACCCAGGCTCAAAGGGATCATGAGATTATTCATACTAGAAACTTCCGTGTGCAGCCACAAGCCATTATGGGCTCTGGCATAGTTGACTAAGTTGTGCGAACTCTTACAATGGTAGACTAGCAGATGTAGGGGATGTAGGTGGTACGGTCTACCCGATCGTAAGGTGCTAGCGCTTCTGAAAGACTGTGTCTCGGTCATCTGTTTCTCAAACACCATGTAGTGCGAGAAATCCAACGGAGGCGATCGAGTCTTGTGGGGAAAAGTGCGCAAACCTCTGCAGAGTGTAACAAACTAATCATGGTTAGCCGTGTCCCCGGTTATGGACAATCTTGAGTATCTAGTACCTGGATTATCATGTGAATCTCAACATGTTACTCTAAAGTTAATTTTGTTGGGTTTAATGATGTTATTTTAATTGGGATTGAGAATGCTGTCAACCATTCTCAATGTTTAACAACCACCATGATAGTAATTAAATTTATTCCTTTGAAGTAGGGAAAACTTGGCTTTACGCAAAAACTGTAACCATAGAGCTGTCCACCAGCCAAATATGCATATAGTATAGTTGTTTCATTCCATTACTCTCTATGTGTTACCTTGCCAGCATATTCTATGTGCTGACCCGTTTTCGGGCTGCAACGTTAATGTTGCAGACTTTTCAGACGATGATTAAGGAATTTTTAGGTCGTGGTCCTATACTCAGTGATGCCGTTGGAGTTGATGGACTCACCTATCTTCCAACCCTTCCGCTGTTATCGTTATTAGATGGCCTTAAGCCATATTTATTGTAATAAGTTCTCTTTTGAGACACCCGATGTAATAAGTGTGTGATAGCTACTCTGCTATAAATCCTTCGAGTACTGTGTGGTGTCAGCATTAGTGATCCAGGGATGACACCGGAGCACAGAGATCAGACTGTTTGAGGTCTGGTCGCTACATTTTCATTATAGAACTTGGCTTGTATATTCCAACAATGGGCCTCCTCAAGTGCCCTAGGTCTTTGTGAGCAAGCAAGTTGGATGCACACCCACTTAGTTTCTTTTGTTGAGCTTTCATACATTTATAGCTCTAGTGCATCCGTTGCATGGCAATCCCTACTCCTTGCATTAACATCGATTGATGGGCATCTCCATAGCCCACTGATTAGCCTCGTTGATGTGGGACTTTCTCCTTTTTTGTCTTCTCCACATAACCCCCACCATTATATTCTATTCCACCCATAGTGCTATATCCATGGCTCACGCTCATGTATTGCGTGAAAGTTTATAAGTTTGAAATTATTAAGGTATGAAACAATTGCTTGGCTTGTCATCGGGGTTGTGCATGATGAGAGCATTCTTGTGTGACGAAAATGGAGCATGACTAAACTATATGATTTTGTAGGGATGAACTTTCTTTGGCCATGTTACTTTAAGAAAACATAATTGCTTTGTTGGTTTGCTTGAAGTATTATTATTCTTTATGTCAATATGAACTTTTGTCTTCAATCTTCCTAATCTAAATATTCATACCACAATTAAGAATATTTGCATTGAAATTATGCCAAGTAGCACTCCGCATCAAAAATTCTCTTTTTATCATTTACCTACTCGAGGACGAGCAGGAATTAAGCTTGGGGATGCCTGAATGTCTCCAACGTATCTATAATTTTTGATTGCTCCATGCTATATTATCTACTGTTTTGGACTATATTGGGCTTTATTTTCCACTTTTATATTATTTTTGGGACTAACCTATTAACCGGAGGCCCAGCCCAGAATTGCTGTTTTTTCCCTATTTCAGTGTTTTGAAGAAACGGAATATCAAACGGAGTCCAAACGGAATGAAACCTTCGGGAACGTGATTTTCTCACCGAACATGATCCAGGAGACTTGGAACCTACGCCAAGGCATCAGAGAGGCGGTCATGTGGGTGGGGGCGCCCCCCCTAGGGCACACCCCCTGCCTCGTGGGCCCCTCGATGCTCCACCGGCGTACTTCTTCCTCCTATATATACCTACGTACCCCCAAACGAACAGATACGGAGCCAAAAACCTAATTCCACCGCCGCAACTTTCTGTATCCATGAGATCCTATCTTGGGGCCTGTTCGGGAGCTCCGCCGGAGAGGGACGTCATCACGGAGGGCTTCTACATCATCATAGCCTCTCCGATGAAGTGTGAGTAGTTTACCTCAGACCTTCGGGTCCATACTTAGTAGCTAGATGGCTTCTTCTCTCTTTTTCGATCTCAATACAAAGTTCTCCCCCTCTCTTGTGGAGATCTATTCGATGTAATCTTCTTTTTGCAGTGTGTTTGTTGAGACCGATGAATTGTGGGTTTATGATCAAGTCTATCTATGAATAATATTTGAATCTTCTCTGAATTCTTTTATGTATGATTGGTTATCTTTGCAAGTCTCTTCGAATTATACGTTTGGTTTGGCCAACTAGATTGGTAATTCTTTCCATGGGAGAAGTGTTTAGCTTTGGGTTCAATCTTGTGGTGTCCTTTCCCAGTGACAGAAGGGGCAGCAAGGCACGTATTGTATCGTTGCCATCGAGGATAACAAGATGGGGTTTATTTCATATTGCATGAATTTATCTCTCTACATCATGTCATCTTGCTTAAGGCGTTACTCTGTTTTTAACTTAATACTCTAGATGCATGCTGGATGGCGGACGATGAGTGGAGTAATAGTAGTAGATGCAGAATCGTTTCGGTCTACTTGTCATGGACGTGATGCCTATATACATGATCATGCCTAGATATTCTCATAACTATGCTCAATTCTGTCAATTGCTCAACAGTAATTTATTCACCCACCGTAGAATACTTATGCTCTTGAGAGAAGCCACTAGTGAAACCTATGGCCCCCGGGTCTATTCTCATCATATTAATTTCCATCACTTTAATCTTGCTTTGCTTTTTTACTTTGCCTTTACTTTTTACTTTGCATATTTATACCAAAAATA
Organism: Triticum urartu; assembly: GCF_003073215.2. NCBI lineage: Eukaryota > Viridiplantae > Streptophyta > Magnoliopsida > Poales > Poaceae > Triticum > Triticum urartu. The sequence continues at coordinate 404,758,419 of NC_053023.1, read as the reverse complement.
CCAAAAATATTCTATCTATCAGATCTCACTCTCATAAGTGACCGTGAAGGGATTGACAACCCCTAATCGTGTTGGTTGCGAGTAGCTATCGTTTTGTGCAGGTACGAGGGACTTGAGCGTGTCCTCCTACTGGATTGATACCTTGGTTCTCAAAAATTGAGGGAAATACTTACGCTACTTTGCTGCATCATCCCTTCCTCTTCGGGGAAAACCAACGCAAGCTCAAGAGGTAGCAATGGGCATGTTATTTATTTCTGTGATGAAACTGCTAGAATTGCTAAACCTTGTGCTAAAGATAAACCTAGACCTGTGGTAGGCATGCCTGTTATTTCTGTTAAAATAGGAGATCATTGTTATCATGGCTTATGTGATATGGGTGCTAGTGCTTGTGCAATACCTTTTGACTTATACAAAGAAATTATGCAAGATATTGCACTAGCTGAGATAGAAGATATTGATGTCACAATTAAACTTGCCAATAGGGATACTATTTCACCAATGCGAATTGTTAGAGATGTTGAAGTCTTGTGTGGGAAAACTAAATATCCTACTGATTTTCTTATTCTTGGTTCCCCACAAGATAGCTTTTGTCCCATTATATTTGGTAGACCCTTGTTGAACACTGTTAATGCTAAGATAGATTGCAAAAAGGATGTTGTTACTATTGGTTTAGGTGATATGTCTCATGAATTTAATTTCTCTAAATTTCATAGACAACACCGTGAAGAGGAATTGCCTAGTAAAGATGAAATTATTGGTCTTGGTTCTATTGCCATACCTCCTAGTGATCCTTTAGAACAATATTTGCTAGACCATGAAAATGATATGTTTATGAATGAAAGAAGGGAAATAGATGAAGTATTCTTTAAACAGGAACCCATCCTGAAACACAATTTGCCTGTTGAAATCCTAGGGGATCCTCCTCCACCCAAGGGTGATCCCGTGTTTGAGCTTAAACCGTTACCTGATACTCTTAAATATGCTTATCTTGATGAGAAAAAGATATATCCTGTTATTATTAGTGCTAACCTTTCAGAGCATGAAGAAGAGAGATTATTGAAAACTCTGAAGAAGCACCGTGTTGCTATTGGATATACTCTTGATGATCTTAAGGGCATTAGTCCCACTCTGTGTCAACACAAAATAAATTAGGAGGAAGATGCCAAACCAGTTCGTGATCATCAACGACGGCTGAATCGTAAGATGAAGGAAGTGATAAGAAAGGAAATACTAAAGCTTCTTGAGACAGGTATAATTTATCCCGTTGATGATAGTCAGTGGGTAAGTCATGTCCATTGTGTCCCTAAGAAGGGAGGTATTACTGTCGTTCCTAATGATAAAGATGAGTTGATCCTGCAAAGAATTATTATAGGTTATAGGATGGTAACTGATTTCCACAAATTAAATAAAGCTGCTAAAAATATCATTACCCCTTACCTTTTATCGATCAAATGCTAGAAAGATTATCCAAACATACACATTTTTGCCTTCTAGATGGTTATTCTGGTTTCTCCCAAATACCTGTGTCGGCCAATGATCAATCAAAGACTACTTTTACTTGTGCCTTTTGGTTTATGCAATGCACCTGCTACCTTTCAAAGATGCATGTGTGGATATATTCTCTGACTTCTGTGAAAATATTTGTGAGGTTTTCATGGACGATTTTTCCGTTTATGGATCCGCTTTTGATGATTGCTTAAGCAACCTTGATCGAGTTTTGCAGAGATGTGAAGAAACTAATCTTGTCTTGAATTGGGAAAAGTGCCACTTTATGGTTAATGAAGGTATTGTCTTGGGGCACAAAGTTTCTAAAAGAGGTATTGAAGTTGATAAAGCCAAGGTTGATGCTATTGAAAAGATGCCATGTCCCAAGGACATCAAAGGTATAAGAAGTTTCCTTGGTCACGCCGGTTTTTATAGGAGGTTCATTAAGGACTTCTCCAAAATTTCTTGGCCTCTGACTAATTTATTACAAAAAGAAATACCATTTGTTTTTGATGATGATTGCGTAGAAGCATTTGAAATACTTAAGAAAGCATTAATCTTTGCACCTATTGTTCAGCCACCTGATTGGAATTTACCTTTTGAAGTTATGTGTGATGCTAGTGATTATGTTGTAGGTGCTGTTCTAGGGCAAAGAGTTGATAAGAAATTAAATGTTATTCAATATGCTAGTAAAACTCTAGACAATGCTCAGAGAAATTATGCTACTACTGAAAAAGAATTCCTAGCAGTTGTATTTGCATGTGATAAGTTCAGACCTTATATTGTTGATTCTAAAGTAACTATTCACACGGATCATGCTGCTATTAAATATCTTATGGAAAAGAAAGATGCTAAACCTAGACTTATTAGATGGGTCCTCTTGCTACAAGAATTTGATTTGCATATTATTGATAGAAAGGAAGCTGAGAACCCCGTTGCAGACAACTTGTCTAGGTTAGAAAATGTCCTTGATGACCCACTACCTATTGATGATAGCTTTCCTGATGAACAATTAAATGTCATAAATGCTTCTCATACTGCTCCATGGTATGTTGATTATGCTAATTACATTGTTGCTAAATTTATACCACCTAATTTCACATACCAGCAAAAGAAAAAGTTCTTCTATGATTTGAGAAATTACTTTTGGGATGACCCACATCTTCATAAAGAAGGAGTAGATGGTGTTATTAGACGTTGTGTACCTGAGCATGAACAGGAACAGATCCTACGCAAGTGTCACTCCGAGGCTTATGGAGGACACCACGCTGGAGATAGAACTGCACATAAGGTATTGGAATCCGGTTTTTATTGGCCTACTCTCTTCAAGGATGCACGTAAGTTTGTCTTGTCTTGTGATGAATGTCCAAGAATTGGTAATATTAGTAGACATCAAGAAATGCGTATGAATTATTCACTTGTTATTGAACCATTTGATATTTGTGGCTTTGATTATATGGGACCTTTTCCTGCCTCTAATGGATATACACATATTTTAGTTGTTGCTGATTAAGTTACTAAGTGGGTAGAAGCTATTCCAAGCAGTAGTGCTGATCATAACACCTCTATTAAGATGCTTAAAGAAGTTATTTTTCCAAGGTTTGGAGTTCCTAGATATTTAATGAGTGATGGTGGTTCACATTTTATTCATGGTGCATTCCATAAAATGTTTGCTAAATATGATGTTAACCATAGAATTGCATCACCTTATCACCCACAGTCTAGTGGCCAAGTAGAATTGAGCAACAGAGAACTAAAATTAATTTTGCAAAAGACTGTTAATAGATCTAGAAAGAATTGGTCCAAGAAACTGGATGATGCATTATGGGCCTATAGAACTACATATAAAAATCCTATGGGTATGTCTCCGTATAAAATGGTTTATGGAAAAGCATGTCACTTACCTCTAGAACTAGAACATAAGGCTTATTGGGCTATTGAAGAGCTCAATTATGATTTCAAACTTGCCGGTGAGAAGAGGTTATTTGACATTAGCTCACTTGATGAATGGAGAACCCAAGCCTATGAGAATGCCAAATTATTTAAAGAAAAAGTTAAAAGATGGCATGACAAAGGGATACAAAAGCGTGAGTTTAATGTAGGTGATTATGTATTGCTATACAACTCTTGTTTAAGATTTTTTGCAGGAAAACTTCTTTCTAAATGGGAAGGTCCTTACGTTATCGAGGAGGTCTATCATTCCGGTGCCATAAAAATCAACAACTTCGAAGGCACAAATCCAAAGGTGGTGAACGGTCCAAGAATTAAACATTATATCTCATGTAATCCTATAAATGTTGAAACCAGTGTTATTGAAACCGTAACCCCGGAGGAATACATAAGGGACACTTTCTGGAACGTTTCAGACTCCGAAAAGGAATAGATATGTGGTACGGTAAGTAAACCGACTCCAAAACAGTTCTAATGACAATTTTCTTCCGTTTTGGAATATTTAGAAAAATATAAAAATAAGAAGCAGTCTGGGAAGGACACGAGGGCTCCACGAGGGTGGAGGGTGCGCCCTACCCCCTGGGGGCGCCCCCTACCTTGTGGGCACCTCGTGTGCTCTCCGAACTCCGTTTTCTTACACGTTACGTATTTTGGTCTATAAAAATTCATTATATAATCTCCCGGAGGTTTTGACTCCCGTATCACGCAAATATCTCCTGTCTTTGTTTCGAGCTGTCCTGCTGCAGATTTGAGCAACATGTCGTCCCAGGATTCGGAAGGAGAGAGCTATGTGGCTGATTACCTTGCAGATCCTAAAGTCTATGGGGATGTGGAGCATTGTGGTTGGACTACGGAAGAAGAAGAGGACTATGAACCTAAGGGAAAGGAGGAGACGAGCTCAGATGAAGATGAACCTGGGGACTTGCATGTGGAGTTCAAAAAGTCAAGCCTTCCTGATAGAGTAAAGAAACCTAAGATCGAGTTTATCCCTTTTCTCCTCTTACAGGAAAACAAACAGGAACTATGCAAAAAGATACTGAGCCTAGAACAGGAGATCGAGGACCTAAGGGACCAAAATTCCGTCCTCAAATGCAAATTAAGGAAGAAGCCTACGCCATCAACAAAACCACCATCTTCTTCACCAACAAAGAAGAACTGAGCATCGGGTATGGGCACTCCCATTGGCAACTGCCAAGCTTGGGGGAGTGCCCCGGTATCGTATCACCATCACTTTTATCTTTACCGTTTTTCTTAGTTCAATCCTTTTGATAATATTTTGATCTAGTAGAATAAAAGTTCTTAGTATGATCTAGTTGTAAGTTTTGCTTTATGATCCTTCTATGTAATCGAGTCCGTGAGCTATATATAATAAAGATTAGTGTTGAGTCAAGGGCTTGATTATTTTGCCATGATTTTGAGTGAATAAAATAAAAGAGAAAGAATAAGAAGAAATAAAAGAGATCATATGGATCTTTTGGAGAGTAATGAGCTCACATATAAAAAGTATGATGAGTAAAAGTTGTTGAGAGTTGACAGACATAGCATGGGTCATCATTGCAATTAATAGGAAGTAATAAAGAAAGAGAGGTCTTCACATATAAATATACTATCTTGGACATCTTTTATGATTGTGAGCACTCATTAAAATATGACATGCTAAAGAGTTGACGTTGGACAAGGAAGACAACGTAATGGGTTATGATTTCTTACATCTGAGATAAATTATATTGTCTTGGATCGTCCAACATGGTTGAGCTTGCCTTTCCCCCTCATGCTAGCCAAATTATTTGCACCAAGTAGAGATACTACTTGTGCTTCCAAACACCTTTAAACCAGTTTTGCCATGAGAGTCCACCATATCTACCTATGGATTGAGTAAGATCCTTCAAGTAAGTTGTCATCGGTGCAAGCAATAAAAATTGCTCACTAAATATGTATGATTGATTGGTGTGGAGGAAATAAGATTTATACGATCGTGTGATATGGAAGAAATAAAATCGACAGACTGCATAATAAAGATCCATATCACAAGTGGCAACATAAAGTGACGTTCTTTCGCATTAAGATTTTGTGCATCCAACCATAAAAGCGCATGACAACCTCTGCTTCCCTCTGCGAAGGGCCTATCTTTTACCTTTATCTCCTACCTTACATAAGAGTCATGGTGATCTTCACCCTTCCTTTTTACATTTTATCTTTTGGCAAGCACAACTATTGGAAAGATCCTGGTATATATGGCTAATTGGATGTGAGTTTTCATGAACTATTATTGTTGAAATTACTCTTGAGGTAAAACGTTGGGAGGCAAAACTATAAGCCCCTATCTTTCTCTGTGTCCGATTAAAACTCCATACCCATAAGTATTGCGTGAGTGTTAGCAATTGTGAAAGACTAAATGATAGTTGAGTATGTGGACTTGCTGAAAAGCTCTTATATTGACTCTTTCCTATATTATGATAAATTGCAATTGCTTCAATGACTGAGATTATAGTTTGTTAGTTTTCAATGAAGTTTATGATTCATACTTGAAATTGTGATTGAACTATTACTCTAGCATAAGAGATCATATGACAAGAATTATATAAGTTGTTGTTCTAAGAATGATCATGATGCCCTCATGTCCGTATTTTATTTTTATCGACACCTCTATCTCTAAACATGTGGACATATTTTTCGATTTCGGCTTTCGCTTGAGGACAAGCGAGGTCTAAGCTTGGGGGAGTTGATACGTCCATTTTGCATCATGCTTTTATATCAATATTTATTGCATTATGGGCTATTATTAAACATTATGTCACAATATTTATGCTTATTCTCTCTTATTTTACAAGGTTTACATAAAGAGTGAGAATGCCGACAGCTGGGATTCTGGGCTAGAAAAGGAGAAAATATTAGAGACCTATTCTACACATCTCCAAAAGTCCTGAAACTTCACGGAAGACGTTTTCAGAATATATAAAAAATACTAAGCGCAAGAAGTTCACCAGGGCGCGCCCCCTACCTCGTGGGCCCACTGGTGGCCCTCCGATGGACATCTTCTGCTATATGGAGTCTTTCGATGAGGAAAAAAATCACAAGCCATCTTTCCGGACGAGACTCCGCTGCCACGAGGCGGAACCTTGGCGGAACCAATCTAGGGCTCTGGCGGAGCTGTTCTACCGGGGAAACTTCCCTCCGGGAGGGGGAAATCATCGCCATGGTCATCATCAATGCTCCTCTCATCGGGAGAGGGCAATCTCCATCAACATCTTCACCAGCACCATCTCCTCTCAAAACCCTAGTTCATCTCTTGTATCCCATTCTTGTCTCCAAGTCCGGGATTGGTACCTGTGGGTTACTAGTAGTGTTAATTACTCCTTGTAGTTGATGCTAGTTGGTTTATTTGGTGGAAGATCATATGTTTAGATCCTATATGCATATTAATACCCCTCTGATTATGAACATGAATATGCTTTGTCAGTAGTTACGTTTGTTCCTGAGGACATGGGAGAAGTCTTGCTATTAGTAGTCATGTGAATTTGGTATTCGTTCGATATTTTGATGAGATGCATGTTGTCTCTCCTCTAGTGGTGTTATGTGAACGTTGACTACATGACACTTAACCAATATTTGGGCCTAGAGGAAGGCATTGGGAAGTAATAAGTAGATGATGGGTTGCTACAGTGACAGAAGCTTAAACCCTAGTTTATGTGTTGCTTCGTAAGGGGCTGATTTGGATCCATATGTTTCATGCTATGGTTAGGTTTACCTTAATTCTTTTGTTGTAGTTACGGATGCTTGTAATAGAGGTTAATCATAAGTGGGATGCTTGTCCAAGTAAGGGCAGCACCCAACCACCGGTCCACTCACATACCAAATTATCAAAGTACCGAACGCGAATCATATGAACGTGATGAAAACTAGCTTGACAATATTCCCATGTGTCCTTGGGAGCACTTTACATCATATAAGAGTTTGTCCAGGCTTGTCCTTTGCTACAAAAAGGATTGGTCCACCTTGCTGCACTTTATTTACTTTTGTTACTTGTTACTCGTTACAAATTATCCTATCACAAAACTATTTGTTACTTATTATTTCAGTGCTTGCAGAGAATACCTTGCTGAAAACCGCTTATCATTTCCTTCTGCTCCTTGTTGGGTTCGACACGCTTACTTATCGAAAGGACTACGATAGATCCCCTATACTTGTGGGTCATCACACACCTTGCATTTAGGCACGCTTATCCCTAGCCTTGTTGTGTTCGGCTAGCCATTGGGGAGAGCACCACTCATCCACCAACGCCTCCCAACAGTCCATCATATCCGCACACCATCTCGGGGCACCTAAGTTTGGCAAAGAGAAATTTCAGCGCTACGCCCATGAATGAAATCAAGGAAACTAAATACAAGGCCTTAAGAATAGGTAATTACCTTCATGTAATTCTCCTTACTCAGATACTTGCCGCGGCACTTCTTCTTGGCCCTCCTAATGTTAGTCGAGGCGTAGTAGTCTCGAACAGCCTGCACCCTAGCCTTGTGCCGTAAGTTCTGAAGTAGGCGCTTGCACTCGGCTTCGAGAACCCTAGCAGCCTCCGCCTCGTCTTCCTCAGAACACCTGTAGAAGGTGTGCAATCGAACAAGACAACACTAATTAGTACAATCACTAGGTAATCTTGATTATTAATTCTGTAAAGGAGAAATTACCCAAAACCGCCGCCTCATAATGTCAGCCACCGTCTCGCACAAGACACCATCGACCCTCTCCTCCAGCGGGGTCGGGGCAGCCACGTACAGCTCCCGGCTCAATGCTAGTTGTGGAACCTGACCCTCACCAGGCAACGTGACCCACCCCGGGAAGTGGTGCCGGCAAAGCACACCAAAGACCTGGTTGGGCCTGCGGACACCAGCGGCGTATATCCAACCCCTGCGGTATGACAAGGCCAACACATTATATATTAATTTGAAGAAACATGAAGGACAAAGGTTAAAAAAGAGTAAATGCACTTACTTCTCCCCGTTAGGCTGAATGAACCACCTCTGATCGCGGGTCGCCGGCACGGCCGGGAGCTTCGTACCACCACGCTGGTAGACATTCTTGCCTTGCTCAACCAGCTCTCCCTCGCTAAAACTATCGTCAGACCAGATCTCCTCGCCATCAGCATGACCACTAGTCTCCGGAGTCATGTGGGACGAAGACTCTGGGACCCGAGTCTCCTGGGACGAAGACTGTGCGACCCGAGTCTCCTCGGACGAAGGCTGTGTGTCCCGAGGCTCGTCGTCCCGAGGCTCGTGGATCGGAGTCCGAGACGGGTCTAAGTCTGACGGGTCCACCTGAGACAGAGCACTCTGGTGGTCCGGAGAAACAGCTGGGGGTGGCGGCGAGGAAGGCGCAACAGGCTTCCTACCTCTCCTGCTGCCACGTCTACCTCTAGCTCCACCCCTCTTCGTCTTCCCCGACCTCTCCCGGCCGAAGAAGAAGCGCCCGCAACAGGTGTCGTCATGCTGTCTACGAGCGCTCTCCGAAGCTGCTGGGGTGCAATATAGCCACCCCTCCCAGCACGCACCGAGGAAGGAGGATCGGAGCACTCTCGACCCGCGCCCACCATCTGTCAACACCTGCAATGACAAAGAGTAAACAAATTTAGTACAACATAAACATAATAAAAAAATTGGTGGGTGAAAACAACACCTAAAAAAATTAACTAACTAACTAAGTAATTAACCTAAAGAAATAACTAACTAACTAATTAAACGCTTTTTCTTAAGGCCAGAAATGGTCTTTAATAGGTTAAAATTATTTTTGTGTTTCCAAAATATTTGAGAAAATTTAGGGAAGCTCATTGGTCAAATAAACAATCCATCAAAAACCCTTTATGCAAAATTCTACCTTTCCTAGTTGCTACCTGTCCATGACCATGGTCAAATAATTCTAGAAACCATTAGCCAACAAATTGACAAATGATGACTAAACCTGCCTTTTCTTTTTCTTTTCTGGTTTTCAAGAAACAAAAGAAAAGGGATGCAGATGCATCCTAATCCTAATCATTTACATGGTTGTTTTCTAGGAGTAGTAATTAGTAAAACTAAAACTAGAATTGGTTAATAGAACTAACCTAACTAACCTACAAACTAATTAACCTAACTAACCTAGAAACTAACCTAACTAACCTAGTCTAAAGATCACAGCAAAGGTGTCGAGATAACAACAAAGATCTGCTTGTACTGTCTTCATAGAGAAAGATTTTAAACCATAAATTAACAAAAAAGATCAAGCAAATAAACAATTTATGAACATTTGTGCCCAGATAACAGAAATATCACCAAAAAAACACAAACATATAAAAAGTTGGATATGTTGCCGGACATATCACTCCGAGTGATAATATAGATCTCATCAATGTATGAATCATGCCACTATTTTTTAACATCACAAGTCATCACCGGTATCCATATACAACAATATCCAATTAGGAAAGAAAAAACAACTAGAAATGTTACACAGATTCCTGAGTTCAAATAAGAATATTTAAAGAGTATCATAACAAATGGTTGAGCCATCAGCCAATGTTTTCTAGGCAAATAGGATTATGCTTATGATCAAACAAGTAGCAGTAAGCAACTCAAGGTCCACCAAAAGGATAGCCCATTTGAAAAATTCTAGCCCGATTAACATTTCACCATAAAATTCAGTCTACAAAATCTGACAAAAGAAGACATGAGAGGAATGACACTAACCTAACTAACCTAGAAAATCAAACTAACCTAACTAACAGTACTAACTAACCTAATTAGTAGCAGTAGAAAAAAAAGAATCTAACAGTACTAACTAACCTAATTACTAGTGGTAGAAAAAAAGAAAAAAACAGGGGGGAGCTCACCGGAGTGGGTCGGCGGGGTGTCAGAGCGGCTAGGGCGTCGGGACGGCGGGGCGCCTAGTTGTCAAGGTGGCGGGGCACCGGGCCTGCGGGGGCGGCGGGGCACTGGGCCGGCGGGGGTGGCGAGGGCGTCGGGGCGGCGGGGGCGTCGGGTTGGTGCGGGCAGCGAGGGTGTCCGGGTGGCGCAGGCGGCAAGGGCGTTGGGGCGGCTGGACGGCGGGGCGGCGGGGTGGCGAGGGCGTTGGGGCAATGGGGGCGGCGGGGTGGCGCGGGCGGCAAGGGCGTCGGGGTGGCGCGGGCGTCGGGACGGTGGGGGTTCGGGGACGGCGGGGGCGCAGGCCGGTGGGGGGTCGGGGCTGTCGGGGTGGCGCCGGTGAGGTGAGGGAGAGAGAGAGGGGTGGCGCGCGGGGTGATACGTCTCCAACGTATCTACCTTTTCTCACGCTTTTCCTCTCGTTTTGGATTCTAATTTGCATGATTTGAATGAAACTAACCCCTGACTGACGTTGTCTTCAGCAGAACTACCATGGTGTTGTTTTTTTGCAGAAATAAAAGTTCTCAGAATGGAAAGAAACTTTTTGAGGATTTTTTTATATCATTAATAAGAATTACTGGAGCCAAGACCCACCAGAGAGGGGCCCCTGGGTGGGCACAACCCACCAGGGCACGCCTCTCTCCTGGCGCGCCCAGATGGGTTGTGCCCACCTGGTGGCCCCGTTGATGACCCCCCTGATACTATAAAATCACATTATTCTAGAAAAAAATCAAGGAGAAAGAATTATCGCGATCCCCTATACTTGTGGGTTATCAAGACCTTTTTCTGGCGTCGTTGCCGGGGAGCATAGCTATATTTGTTGAGTCACTTGGGATTATTATCATATTATCCCAATGAAGAATCTGAAGGATCCAAAGAGTAAGATATTTACCTCAAGGACGGGGGGAGGTAAGGAACTGCCATCCAGTTCTGCTTTAGATTCACCTTCTGTTATGAATAAACTTGCAACACCACCACATGCTATTAATTCTGATATGTCGCAAGTTATTGAGGATGCTACTTCTACTATGAATGATGCTTATGATGATGCTAGTACCTTGCTTGATAATGATGATGTGCCACTTGGTGAATTTCTTCATAAAAAAATTGCTAGAGTAATACAACATGATGTTGTTGAATCTGATGATGAACTTGAAACTAAAAATCTTGAAATACCTTCTAGAACTAGCCTTCCTAGATATGAATTGCCTAAGGTACCAGAAGGTTATGTTATGAGTGAAGAAGAAACTAGAGATATTCTTTCTTGTAATGATAGAGATGATCTAGAGAAATTGCTACAAAAGTATAAAGAAAAATCTCTGAATGCTAGAATGAAATGTGATCCTAAGTTTGCTAGTTCACCTATCTTTATTGATGATCAGGATTATGAATTCTCTGTCAACCCAGAGCTAATTACTCTTGTTGAATTTGATCCTTTCCATGGTTATGAAACTAAAACTGTTGTGGCACATCTTACTAAGTTGAATGATATAGCCACCCTTTTTACTCATGATGAGAAAACTCGCTATTACTTTATTCTCAAATTATTTCCTTTCTCATTAAAGGGTGATGCTAAAGCTTGTTACAATACTCTTGCTCCTGGTTGTGTGCGTAGTCCCGAGGATATGGTTTATTACTTCTCTCAAAAACATTTTCCTGCTCATATGAAACAAGCTGCCTTACAGGAAATATTTAACTTTGTGCAAACTAAATAAGAGAGTCTCCCACAAAATTGGGGGAGGCTTTGCAAATTACTTAATGCTTTGCCTGATCATCCTCTTAAGAAAAATGAAATACTTGATATCTTCTGTAATGGACTAACTGATGCTTCTAGGGACTTCCTAGATAGTTGTGCTGGTTGTGTTTTCAGGGAATGAACTATTGCTCAAGCTGAAGAATTATTGAATAGCATATTGAAAAATTATGATGATTGGACTCTTCCTAAACCACCGCCTAAACCCACTCCTAAGAAGAGGGGTATATTATATCTCAGTCCTGAAGATATGCAAGAGGCAAAGAAATCAATGAAGGAAAAATGTATTAAAGATGAGGATGTTAAAAATTTACCTCCTATTGAAGAAATACATGGGCTTAATACACCACCACTGCCTAAGGTGGTAGAGGTAAATTCTCTTATGAAGTTTAATGATAATGATAATCCTCACAATATGCATCCTAGTCAATGCCTTTATGAGTTTGAAAACGACATTAGAAAACAAGATCACTTCAATGCAAATGTTATGAAACAATTGAAATACAATTCTGATATGATTGCTCGCTTGAGTGACTTGTTATTTAGAATCTCAAATGATGTTAGAGGTGTTGGAAAATATGCTTCTATGGTTCAAACTCAGTTAGAACAAGTTGCTAAATCACAAAGGGGATTACTTGATGAAATGAATCACAATATGCATGATTTTGCTGTTAGAGTTGCAACTAGAGGAGGTAAAATGACTCAGGAACCACTTTATCCTTAGGGACACCCAAAAAGAATTGAACAAGATTCACAAAGAGCTAACACTAGTGCACCTAGTCCTAATAGAAATAAAAAGGAAAAGGAAAATGATAGGACTTTGCACACTTCTAGTGAACCTGAAATAGAAAAACCTCCTGATAATGAAACTCGTTCTGGTAATGAACACTCACCTAATGATAATGAAAAAGATAATGATGAGGATCATGAAGACACTCAACCCAACAACAAAAAAGAACTAGATAATGATGTTGAGATAGAACCACCTGTTGATCTTGATAACCCACAACCTAAGAATAAAAGACATGACAAAAGAGACTTTGTTGCTAGAAAACACGGTAAAGAAAAAGAACCATGGGTTCAAAAACCTATGCCTTTTCCACCCAAATCAACTAAAAAGAATTACGATGAAGAATTTGAACGTTTTTCTGAAATGCTAAGGACGGTCTTTTTGCGTACTCGCTAGACTGATATCCTGAAAATGCCTCCTTATGCAAAGTATATGAAAGACATCATCAAAAATAAGAGAAAAATACCGTATGCTGAAATCTCCACTATGCTTGCTAATTATACTTTCAAAGATGGAGTACCTAAAAAACTTAGAGATCCAGGAATACCAACTATACCTTGCTCTGTCAAAAAGAATTATGTGAAAACTGATTTGTGTGATTTAGGAGCAGGTGTTTGTGTTATGTCTTTCTCTTTATATAAAAGACTTGATTTGAATAAACTCACACCTACTGAAATATCTTTGCAAATGGCTGACAAATCAACTTCCATACCTATCGGTATCTGTGAGGATGTGCCCGTTGTTGTTGCTAATGTTACTATTTTGACTGACTTTGTTATACTTCAGATGCCTGAGGATGACAACATGTCGATTATCCTTGGTAGACCCTTCTTGAATACTGCAAGGGCTGTTATTGATTGCAATAAAAGCAAGGTCACTTTTCATATTAATGGTAATGAGCATACGGTGCACTTTCCGAAGAAACAATTCCAAGTGAATGGTATTAATGTTATTGAAAAATCTCCGGCAATCACTATTGGAAGTTTCAAATACCTCTACCTACTGTCAAAAAGAAGTATGAAATGCTTATTGTTGGGGAAATGCATATCCCCATTGAGGTAACTTAGTGGTTTACGAAAGTTATTCGGTTTCATGCTAATCGAAAGTGGTTGTTAATAAGACTTGATCAACCTTATTAATGGATCATTTTTGAACGGTATTAAGTTGATGAATTTAGTAAGAACTATGTTTTGTCCCTACTATTTATTCTCTGTTTTTATCAGTTAAATAAAATAAAATTCCATGCTTTGTCTGTTTTCTGAATTCCCCATGCGATAAAAATTGACCCAGAAATAAAAGTTCTCAGAATGCCCTGAAAATTTAATACAATTTTTTTCTGAATATTTGAGAATTTTTGGTGCAATAAACATCAGAGGGAGGTGCACCAGGTGGGCACAACCCACCTGGCGCTCCAGCACCCCCGGCCGCCCCTGGTGGGTTGTGGTCCCCATGTGGGCCTCCTCACTTATCTCTTCATCCCACATTGTCACCTACCTCCAGAAAAAAAGAACTCTTGCTCTCTCTCTCCCGTGTTCTTGACCTCAAACCCGAGGATTTCGATCTCTTTGCTCGAAGATCCGTTTCTGAAACTGTTTCGGGGGATTGTTGCTTGGTATGTGACTCCATCATTTTCCCAATTAGTTTTTGTTTAGTGGTTTATACTTTGAATAAATAGCTACTCTTGGTGCTGCTATAGATGTGCTTGCATGTTCAATTCTTAGTGTTCTAAGTAGTTTGAATGCTTGCTATGGCCTCTATGTATCCCTATGAGTAGTTGCTACCAATTTTGTGAAGTTTTGTTGGAAAAATTTGTGAACTAAAAATTCAGATTTTTGCTCATAGGAAAAATTGTATGCGGACATGAATATCTTTAGGAAATTTGGCTCTAAGAAGAACTCCAAGGGTGTTATTGGGGACTCTTCTGACAATGATCTCCACCCTCCGAGGTTGGCGGAGGTATAGCTGTGCGAATAGCCGCACATCCCGTTCCTGCAAGAAGCCGGAATTCATGAGTTCATGAAATTGATTGCCAATGCCGGTCTCACCGACTTCATCCTAGATGAGTGTGGACAGCACCAAATCCTCACAAATGTCTTTCTTCAAAGTTTTACATTCTTGCCTACAAATAATCCTCCTGAAGTGAGCTTTGACTTATATGCCGAAAACCACCAGATACCACTTACTGAATTTTGTGACATATGCATGATCCCGTTTGATGAGAGCTTGGCAGAGCCTAGGCCGGCTAAGTTTAAGGATTTCTGTCGTACTTTGACAGTGGGTGATGAGAGGAGAGTGTCAGCCATCACTGCCCATGGCTTACATTTTCCTGTTGTTCGTTACTTTGCACTTTTTATTACCAAATGCTTGCTTTCTAGGGAGAAGGTGGGTGCACTTAGTTCACCAGACCTTGCTGTTTTACATCGTGCAATAGAGGGCGGCAACACTTATAGCTTGGGAGCTATTGTGGCTCGTCACCTCCATCTTAATAAATCTCAAGGGAAAATACATGGTGGGATTTTTGCTACTCGTTTGGCGGCTCACTTCGAGGTGGCAATATGCCCCCATGATGTCCCTCTTACCACAGTTTACCTAGACCGTGCAGCCATGGATCACCATCACTTTCTTGCACATGATCATTCTGATATTGCCATTCCTTATAACTTGGTTTATAGCGTTGACACTCGTGATGTTATCCCCTTGCCTGCACCTGCTTTGTTTGATTCTGTTGCCAGGGGAGGATACCGGATTATGCCTGCAGACATCCTTGCCTACTGGAACACTCAGGCTGCTGCTGAGGCTGCACAGGCACCTCCGCAATGGGATGAATGGATGCCCAGTCCTCAGGATCCCTACTGCCCTCCAGGATACTGACTGATTACCAACTTAGGCCAAAAGCCTAAGTTTGGAGGAGTACGTATGCTCACCGACATTATATTGATGTTCACATATCATTCCATTTGTCGGTGTTCACACTTTTTCATTGTATCATCCATGCTTAGATTTATTTTCTTGCTTTCTTCTTGTGTGTTTGAAAAACTTTAGAAAAACCAAAAAATAGTTGTAGTAAATTTACTTTCTATGCATGCTTAGTAGTAGTACTAAAAAGAAAACCCAAAAGATTTCCTTGTTCTTCTTTTGCTTGTTGTGATCTTTCCCGTATAAATAGTTTTTCTCGTTTTTGCTTTCTATTTGCTTGTTGAATAAAACCAAAAACTCCAAAAATATTTCAGTGTGTTTCTCTGAATTTCTTTTCTTTTTTTATTCGAGTTGTACCGAGGAGAAGAGCATGATGAAAATGTTGATTGGCTCCCATATGAATAACTGGTGAACTAATAAAGAGGCCATTTTACCTTGTCTTCTCCTATTGAATAAAATGTTTTGCAGATTCTAGCTTAGTCCACGACACTCTTGCACTATTATTATTATTTTCATATCATTCGGTCGTGCAAGTGAAAGGCAATAATGACAACATTCGATGAACTGGCCGTGGCAAAGAGAAACTGGTATGAACTCGACTTGTTCTGTGTGTGTAAATATGTTTAACCTAGTATCCAGGCTTCATCCCATTATGATTAAACATGTTTGCAATGACAAATAGAGATTATAGTTTCTCATGCCATGCATAAGTAGCTGGGAGTTGATAATGATTTATCTTGGATATCAAAATAGCGTTAAAATGATTGTGATGTAGTATGATGATAAAGTATCCTCCTCTGAATGTTCGAGTGAACCGACTTGGTACATGTTCATCCATCTAGTTGAATCAAAACCAACATAGCCTCTATAATGTTTATGTTCATGGTGTTCATATAATACTCATACTAGTTTCCAATGTTACTTATGCATAATGCCTGGTCATGATCGTTGTTGCTCTCTAGCTGGATGCTTCCCAATCTTAATTGCTAGCCTTCGCCTGTACTAAGTGGGAATTCTGCTTGTACATCAAAAACCTTGAACCCAAAGTTATTCCAGATGAGTCCACCATACCTACCTATATGCGGTATTACCCTGCCATCCTAAGTAAATTTGCATGTGCCACCTCTAAAAACTTCTAAAAAATTATCCGTTTTGTGTGCCTGGATCGTTCATGGAACGACAGGAGGTGGTCGATATCTTCCGTGCTAAGCGGGATATCCTGAGGTCGAGTGTTTATTCACTCGCCATCGCACGAGGAAATGGGTGGTAATAGGGATGCCCAGTCCCAAACTGCAAACATGAAAAGGAGTTCATCTCTTGAATAATCAAACAAAAACTCCCGATGGAGTCAAAACCTTTACTTTTTGCTTGGGAACCGCCACTAGCGTGCTTAGCATGGAAGATGTTGATAACTGATGGTCGTGAAGTGAATGAGAGGGGTGCATGTCTCAAAATATCATTTACCTCCGTTTTAAAAACTAAGCTCTGGCACCTCTGCAAATCATTGCTTCCCTCTGCAAAGGGACTTTCTATTTACTTTTATGTTGTGTCATCACCTTCTAAAAAACAAGCGCCAGAAACTGAGTAGAGCACAGCTGTCATGATTTATGCATTGTGTGTAGCTAATGTTGGGTGCATCATGACTGGATCTTTTCTACCATGAATTACAATGTTTAGTCACTGCTTGAACTTTGTGGGTTCTCTGCATTTATGTTTTGCGGTCTCATAAAGGGCTAGTGAGATACCACTATTGTCATATTATATCATGGTTGTTTTGACAACATGTTGCTGTTTGAGATATCTTATTATTGCTCGCTAGCTGATTATGTCATTGATATGATTCATTATAATCTTTAAGAGTTATTGTCGACATGGTTAGTTATAATGTTGGCTGAAAACCTGGGTGTTTTTAAGCTTATTTATGCAAACAAGAGCAAGAGAGTTCGTAAAAGTTTTTCTTTCTCACTTTCAGTTTATCAACTGAATTGCTTGAGGACAAGCAAAGGTTTAAGCTTGGGGGAGTTGATACGTCTCCAATGTATCTACTTTTTCTCACACTTTTCCTCTCGTTTTGGACTCTAATTTTCCTGATTTGAGTGAAACTAACACCGGACTGACGTTGTTTTCAGCAGAACTACCATGGTGTTGTTTTTGTGCAGAAATATAAGTTCTCAGAATGGAACGAAACTTATTGAGGATTTTTTATATCAATAATAAGAATTACTGGAGCCAAGACCCACCAGAGAAGGGCCCTTGGGTGGGCACAACCCACCAGGGCGCCCCCCTCTCCTGGCTCGCCCAGGTGGGTTGTACCCACCTGGTGGCCCTGCTGATGACCCCTTGATGCTATAGAATCACATTATTCTAGAAACAATCAGGGTGAAAGAATACAGCGATCCCCTATACTTGTGGGTTATCAAGGGGCCAGTCGTTTTTTAGTTAGATTTAATTTCTTTGTCGTCTGCTGGCAAACGACAAAGAGCATAGCTAGTGCGGTGGGGCCAGGGGAAACGGCCGTTAGGTTGCCACTTTCTTTGTCGTCTGCTCACGGACGAAAAAGAAGCTTTGCTGTCAGCTAGCTTGTGACGCCCCCGATTCAATCGTACACTAATCATACACGCAAACGTGTACGATCAAGATCAGGGACTCACGGGAAGATATCACAACACAACTCTACAAATAAAATAAGTCATACAAGCATCATATTACAAGCCAGGGGCCTCGAGGGCTCGAATACAAGAGCTCGATCATAGACAAGTCAGCGGAAGCAACAATATCTGAGTACAGACATAAGTTAAACAAGTTTGCCTTAAGAAGGCTAGCACAAACTGGGATACAGATCGAAAGAGGCGCCTGCCTCCTGCCTGGGATCCTCCTAAACTACTCCTGGTCGTCGTCAGCGGGCTGCACGTAGTAGTAGGCACCTCCCGAGTAGTAGTAGTCATCATCGACGGTGGCGTCTGGCTCCTGGGCTCCAACGTCTAGTCGCAGCAATCGAGTATAGGAAGGGGGAAAGGGGGGGTAAAGCAACCGTGAGTACTCATCCAAAAGTACTCGCAAGCAAGGAGCTACACTACATATGTATGCATTGGTATCAAATGGAATAAGGCTATCATATGTGGACTAAACTTCAGAATGCCGGAATAAGAGGAGGATAGCTAGTCTTATCGAAGACTACGCTTCTGGTAACCTCCATCTTGCAGCAGGAGAAGAGAGTAGATGGTAAGTTCACAAGTAGCATCGCATAGCATAATCCTAACCGATGATCCTCCCTGGTTGCCCTATGAGAGAGCGATCACCGGCCGTATCTAGCACTTGGAAGGGTGTGTTTTATTAAGTATCCTGTTCTAGTTGTCATAAGGTCAAGGTACAACTCCAAGTCGTCCTGTTACCGAAGATCGCGGCTATTCAAATAGATTAACTTCCCTGCAGGGGTGCACCACATTTCCCAACACGCTCGATCCCCTTTGTCCGGACACACTTTTCTGGATCATGCCCGGCCTCGGAAGATCAACATGTCGCAGCCCTACCTAGGCACAACAGAGAGGTCAGCATGCCGGTCTAAATCCTATGGCGCAGGGGTCTGGGCCCATTGCACACCTGCACGTTGTGTACGCGGCCAGAAGCAGACCTAGCCTAGCAGGCGTTCCAGTCCAATCCGGCGCGCGCCGCTCAGTCGCTGACGTCACGAAGGCTTCGGCTGATACCACGATGTCGAGTGCCCATAACTGTCCCTGCGTAGATGGTTAGTGCGTATAGGCCAGTAGCCAGACTCAGATCAAATACCAAGATCTCGTTAAGCGTGTTATGTATCCGCGAACGCCGATCAGGGCTAGGCCCACCTCTCTCCTAGGTGGTCTCAACCTGCCCTGTCGCTCCGCCAGAAAGTAACAGTCGGGGACCGTCGGGAACCCAGGCCCACCTCTACTGGGATGGAGCCACCTGCCCCTTCAGCCCCCATCTCCGAACAGTATCATAAGTAATGTAACCGTATAAGTATATATCATATGCCCGTGATCACCTCCCGAAGTGATCACGGCCCAGTAGTATAGCATGGCAGACGGACAAGAGTGTAGGGCCACTGATGATAATCTAGCATCCTATACTAAGCATTAGGATTGCAGGTAAAGGTAACAACAGTAGTAGCAAGGACAGGCTATGCATCAGGATAGGATTAATGGAAAGAAGTAACATGCTACACTACTCTAATGCAAGAAGTAGAGAGAAGAGTAGGCGATATCTGGTGATCAAAGGGGGGGCTTGCCTGGTTGCTCTAGCAAGAGAGAGGGGTCGTCAACACCGTAGTCGTACTGGGTAGCAGCGGCGTCGGTCTCGGTGTCTAGCGAGAGAAGAGGGCGAAGAAACAATAAATATCAAGCAAACAGATGCATAGCGATGCATGACATGACAAGTATCGGTGCTAGGGGTGCCCTAACGCGGTATGAGGTGGTACCGGTGAAGGGGGAAAATAACCGGGAAAATATCCCCGATGGTTCACGTTTTCGGACAAATGAACCGAAGGGGAAAAGTTGCGTGTTCGCTATGCTAGAGATGTGTGGCGGACGAACGGGTTGCGTATCTGGGTTTGTCTCGTCGTTCTGAGCAACTTTCATGTACAAAGTTTTTCCATCTGAGCTACGGTTTATTTTATATTAATTTTAAAAGGTTTAAATCATTTTTAGGATTTATTTAATTATTTAATTCAACATTATCCAGAATAGTGTTTGCTGACGTCATCATGACGTCAGCAGTCAACAGGGCGTTGACTGGTCAACCTGACGTGTGGGTCCCACATATCATTGACTGTTTAGTTAATTAACAGTAATTAATTAGGTTAATTAGTCATTAGGTTAATTAATAGTTAATTTAATCCGAATTGATTAAGTTAATTAGTTAATTAATTAATTTTATTTATATTTACTTATTATTTATTTTTATTCCTTATTATTATTATTATTTATTATTATTATTATTTTATTATTCTTTTTTATATAGAATAGGGGGCGTGGGCCCCCGTTGTCATAGGCCCAAGGGCATATTGCGGCGGCCACGGGCATACGATTGTGGGCGCTCGTGCCCGAGGCCACAGCCAGGCGCGGCGGGGCGTCGGCCAGAGCGGCGCCGGGCGCGGGGCGAGGTCGCCGGCCACGAGGGAGCCGCCAGACGGAGCGCTGAGGGGGGGGGGGACGACGGCGAGGCCGGCCGACCAGAGCGGCAGGGATGTGTGGCGGTCCACGGCGCCGGGAGACCAGGCGCGGTCCGCGGCAGGCAGGGGCGCAGGGGGAGGCTCGCGGGGCGTGGTCGAGCGGGACCTGGGGCGGACGCGGCCAGTAAGCAGGAGCGCCGACGGGCGCGAGCTGCGCATGGGGAGGGTGCATCGGCAGGGGGGAGGGAGCAGGGCCGGCGTGTGGCCCGTGACCGTGGCCGTAGCAGCGACGCGGCGAGGCAAGGGGATAGGGCGGCGCTGGCAGTGGTGGGCGGCAGGGTCTGCGAGCGGAGGCTGCGGCCGGACTGCAGCAGGGCGGCGGCAGGCGCGTGCGGGGGCGGACGGCGGGCTGCGGGCAGAGGAGAAGGAGGGGGCTCACAAGGGGTTACAGGGGTTCGGGCAGCGGTGCTCGAGGAGGAGGTCGAGGAGGCCAAGGCGAGGTCGATCCGGCGACGCAGCGGGCTTCGGTGCGCCGACGAGGAGCGACGGTGTGGCACGCGACATCGGATTGGCGGGGTCGGGGCGCAGCTGCCACCCGATGCAGACGAGGGAGGAGCGGGGCATGCGACGGGGTCAAGGCGGCGAGGGCGGGGCGGCGCATTCGCCGAGGTTCCCTGCCCCTCGATCTGGATCGGGGGAGGGGCAAAGGGAGCGAGGGGAGTGGGGGGTGTCGCCTCGATCCAGTTTGGATCGGGAGGGGGAGAGGGAGTGACGTCGTGGGGGGGAAGTGGGGCAACGGGGTGGGTTAGGGTTTCGGGGGCGTGGGGCGTGGGGGGGTTAAGGCGGCGGGGTAGGCCTTGGCCCAGTTGGGCAGGCTAGCTGGGCCGGAGCCCAGTGGGGGTGCTGTTCCCCCCTTTTGTTATTTTTTGGTTTTCTGTTTTTGTAATCTCTTTTCTTTTATTTCTTTCCCTTTTCTGTTTTATTTTAATTTTCTAAAAATATAATTTCAACTCCTAAATTTAGCATTGCCACTAAACCCACTGTCATAAAAAGATTTACCCTAAACAGAATAGTTTAGTATTTTACATAATACAAAAGGCATTTAATTTAATTGTTTTATCTATAGTTTTATTCATCTTATAGTATTATAAGTATTTTATAAAGGTGTGGTTTCTCCACCATAATTACCTACGCATTATTTGGCACAACCCGAATATTTTAGTTTTATTGTTTGAAAACTTTTGTTGTTTGCCTATATTTTAAATTTGAATTTGAATCGGTTTCGAACTAACTCGAGATTAGGAACTATAATCAAGGTGACATGGCATCATGAGCAGAGGATCACTGTAGCTTAATTACCCGGGCATCACAATTCTCCTCCACTACAAGAAATCTCGTCCCGAGATTTAAGAGGGGAAGTGCGGTTAAGGAATTAGGTTACGAAATTCTAACGAGTCTTGTTGGTCTTGGTTACTCTTCTTGAGGAGGTCGATCCATTAAGTTGATCTTCTCCAGGTCATCATGATGAAGTCGGCATCCTTTCTTCGGGAACTCCAACGTACTTACGAATAGGTAAGGGGCAGGTCGATAACGATAGGATGCTATAAGGGGTAATCATCTGGGGTTATCCCACGAATGAACACTTGACTATCTCTGGAGTTGAACAAATGAAACACATCAAGAGCAAAGTAAGACGGTACAATAAGAAGTTTCAAGCGGATAGACAATCGTTCGATGCCTAGTCAGAAGGTGAAAGGGGTTTCAAAGCAACGGAATAATTATGGTGTCCGATGCCAGAATTGATGATCTCATCGGGAGGTGGCTCATGAATTACATACGAGTCCACGCGGGAGGAATAACTTTGGGAACAGTGGGTATACAGGAGAGTCAGGTTTCGATCCTGCGGAACTGTGGGTTATGGGCCCACCATGTGGGCTAAAAGTAGGAAGGGTGATGACGTCTTGCACGATCATGTAAGTAAGGCCTGTCAGTTATGTTGGCAACAACGTTGGTACCAAGGGCGAGGGACGAAGAGAACCCTTTTCCTGCTCATTGAACGAGGCAGACCATTAGGCAAAGTTCTCGTCCATCGGTGGATACCGGAATGTCATCAACAACAGTAACAGGTTCTTACTAACAGAGTTGTACACCGAGGTGCTTACAAAAGCAGGAGAATATTACTGCTTAGATCATATAGATCACAAGAAAGATTAAACCAAACAATGGAAAGGGAAACATATGTATCAGATTAAACAAAACAATGGAAAGGAAAATGTGTTTAAACACATATTTTAGGGGTATATCCTTCCCAAGGACACGCAAAGCATGATTTCTTGACAGGATATAATGTAGAAAACCCTTTAGGTAAGGGGGGGAATTTCATGACATTACCCATACAGTGGTGTTTGGGTAATTGAGCAGGAAACATTTAGCATTGGGCTTCAAATGTTCTCCTTGAAAATCGGAGTACCACAGACATGCTTTGAGATAGCATTGACATGGTCTTCAATCAAAGGTCAGACTCTGGATACACGAAGGGATTCATCATTAAGCCAATGAGAGGATGAGGAGGTGGCTGATGGACTCAGCATTAATTCAATGAGGTATCCAAAAAGATGGACTTCCACAGTTATGTGAACAAGGAGATAACATTTGTCGAATCAAATGATATAATGATGTATGCTCAAGAAAAAAACATACACAAATAAACATTAGTTGAAAAGGGTGCCCAAAGTATGGCCTTAGGTAGCATGATCAATGTTAGAAAGGTGATTCAACAACCAATAGTCCAAGAAAGAAATATCGACCATTAACTTGAAAGCAATAGGGTGCTAGAGACACGAACAAGTTTGTGTTGAACGGAAGGCAATAAAGTGGTCGATGATAACACAAATCATCGAGGGCAAGGAGGGTACTTATCATCATGAATTCAATCGATATCTTGGAAGGGGTCAAAATGTTGATGATGATCACGACACATTTGTCGAGAGGTTTCAAAAAGATGTAACCGATCGGCAATGACTTCAAGTCAACGGAATGATGAAGTGAGAAGTTATCAAAAACCATAGGTACGACACAAACTTGAAATCAAGATTGTTGTTCAAGGCAAAATGATATGATGAGGAAAATCGATGTAAGCTTAGCTCATCATCGAAAATTGTGCTCCGGAAAGAAAGACCAGGTAGCACAGTTAAAATTTAGCACGATAAGGATATAGCCAATCAGGATAGGAATGACTTGAAGAGTTATTAAACTCATAAGCAACGAAAATTACTTAAGAGTTACTAAATCAGAGCGCGGTCTCGATTCACTTGTCAGTGTCCTTGAGGGGTTCTAACAACTCAAAACCCGTTGGAAAAATGGAATCGACGAGAATAATAGTTGATGAAGAACTCATAAGAAGTTATGTAGTTCCATGTTATTCTCGAGATACCAGCGGGTAATACTCGAAGGTAGATCAGAATAAGGATTGGATAGGTATAATGAACTGCAGAAGACAAGGACTTTAACTTGTCCAAGAAATGGAATCAAAGGAAGAAATTATGGTCGAAACCACAATCATAAATGATCAAACCACGGATAGAAGATGAACTTACAACAAGGGGGTAATTATTTTTATGAGCAGCTTCCATGATACGTTCTACATCGGGTCCATGGGCATGAACACAAAGTTCAAGGTCGACTCCCACTTCTTCAATGCCTAACCTATCATTTACTGCTCGCGTTTGATGAAGTTGCAGTGTTGAAATTTTATCTAGCAAAATACCAGAAGAGCATGACTCATGAAAACTTTCGAGTTCACACATATTATGAAAGGCATAGGTTCAACCCATTGGGGCATCGTGGAAACATATACCACAAGCTTCAATAGTAAATATCACCAGCTCAAAGCAGAGTATGGTTGGTCAAATCAAGGAATAGGATTTACCAAAGGCATTATGTATCAGGGAATGAACTCCCAAAGTGATTGAATATGAAGGACATTTTCGAATAAAATCCAACAAGGTTCTGATGGTCCATAAAGGATCTGATGTGAGTATCGGCACACAACCATGGGAAGAATCAATGCAAAGAACTTGGATTATAGAAACAACTGAGTAATTTAGAGCTCAATTGCAAAGGAATTATGATTTACAAAGCGAAGGATCAGAAGCAGACACTCTGATCAAGGATGGATAAATTCATTATACATAGGGGCACAATCGACGACAATTTGATTGGCGAGGACCAGCTCACGTTTAAAATGACGTCTGAGCCGAAAGGATGAATTCTAAGATCTGATTGAGGATTGCGAGCATTCGCAACATATTGATCAATAGACTCAAAATTATAATGACAATGAATGCCAATAAGATTACCAGACTTATGGGATTAACCATTATGCAGGCAAGCAAGAATTTCAAGAGCAATAGGTTGCTGAGGATTTTCAGAAAACTGAATGGTATTCGAGGACTTACGTGAAACACATGAACGGCTAGGGATGAGCGGATACTCGGCAAGTGCGAGGAATTATCCATAAGGGTATTCAGGTGGCAAGAACTGCAAGGCAGTAGGCACAAAGTATTCTCGGGGGTATCTTGTAATAACAAGTATTACAAGATTGACTGGGAATAAAAGTAAGAATGACAGGTGTAAGTATTTATCCATAGTGATGTTTCGGTGGTAGGGAATTGCAAAAGCAACGGGGACAAGGTCTCGAGAGAACATCGGAGAGTATCTTCACGATTTCCTGATGCAGCAGGCGACCATCAGTAATAAGGGGCTCTCCGGGTGGAAGTGATCACGAGATCCTAATGTTAGAGTTAGCAAAATTCGTTTAACCCGAGTAGAAGAGAGTTCAGAGTCCCGGAGTAAAGATCGAGGAGTAAAAGATACTAATACCACCCAATGGCGACGTGGGCCCATGGGCCGCACAGCCATGTTAGTAAAACAGTTTTCATCGACTAGACTCAACTTCGGCCAAGGAGTTGGAAAGGGGGATTCCTACAGGCAGTCGGCTCTGATACCAACTTGTGACAGCCCCGATTCAATCATACACTAATCATACACGCAAACGTGTACGATCAAGATCAGGGACTCACAGGAAGATATAACAACACAACTCTACAAATAAAATAAGTCATACAAGCATCATATTACAAGCCAGGGGCCTCGAGGGCTCGAATACAAGAGCTCGATCATAGACAAGTCAGCGGAAGCAACAATATCTGAGTACAGACATAAGTTAAACAAGTTTACCTTAAGAAAGCTAGCACAAACTAGGATACAGATCGAAAGAGGCGCATGCCTCCTGCCTGGGATCCTTCTAAACTACTCCTGGTCGTCGTCAGCGGGCTGCACGTAGTAGTAGGCACCTCCCGAGTAGTAGTAGTCATCGTCGACGGTGGCGTCTGGCTCCTGGGCTCCAACGTCTGGTCGCAGCAATCGAGTATAGAAAGGGGAGAAGGGGGGTAAAGCAACCGTGAGTACTCATCCAAAGTACTCGCAAGCAAGGAGCTACACTACATATGTATGCATTGGTATCAAATGGAATAAGGCTATCATATGTGGACTGAACTGCAGAATGCCGGAATAAGAGGAGGATAGCTAGTCTTATCGAAGACTACGCTTCTGGTAACCTCCATCTTGCAGCAGGAGAAGAGAGTAGATGGTAAGTTCACAAGTAGCATCGCATAGCATAATCCTAACCGATGATCCTCCCTGGTTGCCCTATGAGAGAGCGATCACCGGCCGTATCTAGCACTTGGAAGGGTGTGTTTTATTAAGTATCCTGTTCTAGTTGTCATAAGGTCAAGGTACAACTCCAAGTCGTCCTGTTACCGAAGATCGCGGCTATTCAAATAGATTAACTTCCCTGCAGGGGTGCACCACATTTCCCAACACGCTCGATCCCCTTTGTCCGGACACACTTTTCTGGATCATGCCCGGCCTCGGAAGATCAACATGTCGCAGCCCTACCTAGGCACAACAGAGAGGTCAGCATGCCGGTCTAAATCCTATGGCGCAGGGGTCTGGGCCCATCGCCCATTGCACACCTGCATGTTGCGTACGCGGCCGGAAGCAGACCTAGCCTAGCAGGCGTTCCAGTCCAATCCGGCGCGCGCCGCTCAGTTGCTGACGTCACGAAGGCTTCGACTGATACGACGATGTCGAGTGCCCATAACTGTCCCTGCGTAGATGGTTAGTGCGTATAGGCCAGTAGCCAGACTCAGATCAAATACCAAGATCTCGTTAAGCGTGTTATGTATCTG
Organism: Triticum urartu; assembly: GCF_003073215.2. Taxonomy (NCBI): domain Eukaryota; kingdom Viridiplantae; phylum Streptophyta; class Magnoliopsida; order Poales; family Poaceae; genus Triticum; species Triticum urartu. The sequence goes on along the minus strand of NC_053023.1, from coordinate 404,731,241 downwards.
CGAACGCCGACCAGGGCCAGGCCCACCTCTCTCCTAGGTGGTCTCAACCTGCCCTGTCGCTCCGCCAGAAAGTAATAGTCAGGGGCCGTCGGGAACCCAGGCCCACCTCTACCGGGATGGAGCCACCTGCCCCTTCAGCCCCCATCTCCGAACAGTATCATAAGTAATGTAACCGTATAAGTATATATCATATGTCCATGATCACCTCCCGAAGTGATCACGACCCAGTAGTATAGCATGGCAGACGGACAAGAGTGTAGGGCCACTGATGATAATCTAGCATCATATACTAAGCATTAGGATTGCAGGTAAAGGTAATAACAGTAGTAGCAAGGACAGGCTATGCATCAGGATAGGATTAACGGAAAGCAGTAACATGCTACACTACTCTAATGCAAGAAGTAGAGAGAAGAGTAGGCGATATCTGGTGATCAAAGGGGGGGAGGCTTGCCTGGTTGCTCTGGCAAGAGAGAGGGGTCGTCAACACCGTAGTCGTACTGCGTAGCAGCGGCGTCGGTCTCGGTGTCTAGCGAGAGAAGAGGGGAAAGAAACAATAAATATCAAGCAAACAGATGCATAGCGATGCATGACATGACAAGTATCGGTGCTAGGGGTGCCCTAACGCGGTATGAGGTGGTACCGGTGAAGGGGGAAAACAATCGGGAAAATATCCCCGATATTTCGCGTTTTCGGACAGATGAACCGGAGGGGAAAGTTGTGTGTTCGCTATGCTAGGGATGCGTGGCGGACGAACGGGTTGCGTATCTGGGTTCGTCTCGTCGTTCTGAGCAACTTTCATGTACAAAGTTTTTCCATCTGAGCTACGGTTTTTTTTATATTAATTTTAAAAGGTTTAAATCATTTTTAGGATTTATTTAATTATTTAATTCAACATTATCCAGAATAGTGTTTGCTGGCGTCATCGTGACGTCAGCATGACGTCAACAGTCAACAGGGCGTTGACTGGTCAACCTCACGTGTGAGTCCCACATGTCATTGACTGTTTAGTTAATTAATAGTAGTTAATTAGGTTAATTAGTCATTAGGTTAATTAATAGTTAATTTAATCAGAACTGATTAAGTTAATTAATTAATTAATTAATTTTATTTATATTTACTTATTATTTATTTTTATTCCTTTTTTACTATTCTTTTTATTATTATTTTTTTATATAGAATAGGGGGCGTGGCAGGCCAGGGCGCAGGGGGGAGGCTCGCGGGGCGTGGTCGAGCGGGACCTGGGGCGGACGCGGCCAACAAGCAGGAGCGCGGACGGGCGCGAGCTGCGCATGGGGAGGGCGCATCGGCAGGGGGGAGGGAGCAGGGCCAGCGTGTGGCCCGTGGCCGTGGCCGTAGCAGCGACGCGGCGAGGCAAGGGAACAGGGCGGCGCCGGCAGTGGTGGGCGGCAGGGTCTGCGAGCGGAGGCCACGGCCGGACTGCAGCAGCGCGGCGGCAGGCGCGTGCGGGGGCGGACGGCGGGCTGCGGGCAGAGGAGAAGGAGGGGGCTCACAAGGGGTTGCAGAGGTTCGGGCAGCGGTGCTCGAGGAGGAGGTCGAGGAGGCCACGACGAGGTCGATCTGGCGACGCAGCGGGCTTCGGTGCGCCGACGAGGAGCGACGGGGTGGCGCGCGGCATCGGATTGGCGGGGTCGGGGCGCGGCTGCCACCCGATGCAGACGAGGGAGGAGCAGGGCGTGCGACGGGGTCAAGGCGGCAAGGGCGGGGCGGCGCAGTCGCCGAGGTTCCCTGCCCCTCGGTCTGGATCGGGGGAGGGGCAGAGGGAGCGAGGTGAGTGGGGGGTGTCGCCTCGATCCAGTTTGGATCGGGAGGGGGAGAGGGAGTGGCGTCGTGGGGGAGGGAAGTGGGGCGACGGGGTGGGTTGGGGTTTCGGGGGCGTGGGGCGTGGGGGGTTTAAGGCAGCGGGGTAGGCCTTGGCCCAGTTGGGCAGGCTAGCTGGGCCGGAGCCCAGTGGGGGTGCTGTTTCCCCCCTTTTTTGTTAGTTTTTTGGTTTTCTGTTTTTGTAATCTCTTTTCTTTTATTTCTTTCCCTTTTCTGTTTTATTTTAATTTTGTAAAAATATAATTTCAACTCCTAAATTTAGCATTGCCACTAAACCCACTGTCATAAAAAGATTTATCCTAAACAGAACAGTTTAGTATTTTACATAATACAAAAGGAATTTTAATGGGTTTTGATCATTTATGCCACTATTGTGTCCCACTACTCAGTTTTGCCACTAGAAGTTACAACTGCTCAAAAATGACATCAATCCGTGAGATGCTTGCTCAAAATGCCATTAGATATCTCAAAAATGCCATCGTTCTGTTAGATGTTTGCTCAAAAATGCCATTAGACATTGTTATTTTTACGTCAAACCCGTTGACCATGTTCTATGACAAAAATAAGCCTAGACCCACATGTCAGTTCTCTCTATCTCACAATGATATGTGTGGCCCCACTTGTTAGGAGTAACCAAGCAAATAATTTTATAGGAAAATAAGAACGCTGTTGGGATCAAGTGGGCCCCATACTTTATTGTAGTGAGATAGAGGGAGAGCTGGCATGTTGGTTCATAGGTATTTATGTCATTATAACATGGCAAAAGAGATTTTAGATCACAATAATGGTGTTTAGTGGCATTTTTGAGCATGTGTCTAATGAAGCGATGGCATTTTTGAGCAGTTGAAATTTCTAGTGGCAAAACTGAGTAGTGGGACACAACCGGTGGCATAACTGATAAAAACCCTAATTTAATTGTTTTATCTACAGTTTTATTCATCTTATAGTATTATAAATATTTTATAAAGGTGTGGTTTCTCCACCATAATTACCTACGCATTATTTGGCACAAGCCGAACATTTTAGTTTTATTGTTTGAAAACTTTTGTTGTTTGCCTATATTTTAAATTTGAATTTGAATCGGTTTTGAACTAACTCGAGATTAGCAACTATAATCGAGGTGACATGGCATCATGAGCAGAGGATCACTTTACTTAATTACCCGGGCGTCACATAGCTGACGGCAAAGAAAGTGGTCGTTAGGTGGTTCTCACTATCGGTGTCAAAACCGGCGGATCTCGGGTAGGGGGTCCCGAACTGTGCATCTAAGGTTGATGGTAACAGGAGACAAGGGACACAATGTTTTACCCAGGTTCGGGCCCTCTCTATGGAGGTAACACCCTACGTCCTACTTGATTGATCTTGATGAATATGAGTATTACAAGAGTTGATCTACCACGAGATCGTAATGGCTAAACCCTAGAGGTCTAGCTTGTATGGCTATGATAATGAGTCTCCTATGGACTAAGTCCTCCAATTTATATAGACACCGGGATGATCTAGGGTTACACAAGGTCGGTTACAAAGAAAGGAATCCACATATTTGGTCGCCAAGCTTGCCTTCCACGCTAAGGAGAGTCCTATCCGGATATGGATGCAGTCTTCGGTCTTTGTATCTCCACGGCCCATCAGTCCGACCGATGGCTAACAGGCCGGACGCCCGAGGACCCCTTAGTCCAGGACTCCCTCAGTAGCCCCTGAACCTGACTTCAATGACAAGGTATTCGACGTGTAGATCTGTCTTCGGCATTGCAAGGCGGGTTCCTCCTTCCGAACTCCAAGATAATCTTCGGACGTATTGAACGTGTCCGGACCTGTAACACACACACCACACACAACCGCAAAGAGAATATAATATTCCATGAGTCCAATCTGTTGACAACTTTTTACAACGTCACATCACGCTCGCCCGGTTTTTCAAACCGTTCCCTCTCCCGCTGTTCCACGTTTCGAGGCGCGGTTGCTATTGGCACGTTCTGTCGAAGCAGAGATCGTGTCCCCTTGTTGCGGGATTCTCATTAATACGAGCGCGGGTAACCCAACCGTTCCGTTGGAAAGATTCCTTAGGAATAGGCAGGCTTTCAGGCTTAGGAGGAGGCATTTAATCCCCGCTGCCTTTATAAAGGAACCAAGGGCCGTCTTTTTTACCCAAACTTCTCCTCAGCCTCTCCAACCTCGAGTTCTAGCACCCAAGGTTCGGCTTCGTTGCTTCAAGCTTCCCCATTATGTCCGGACCCAGCCCTCAAGGCCGATGGGCGGCTTCCTCCATTACAGAGGAGGATATTGCGAAGCTTTGAGCGGCCAGATACCTGACCGCGGAGATCCACCACAGGCTTCCTACTCAAGGGCAGGTTATCCCGACCCCCAGAACTGGAGAGAGGGTCGTATTCATGTCACACTTCCTTCGAGGGCTAGGGCTCACTCTTCACCCCTTTGTCTAGGGGCTAATGTTCTATTATGGACTAGATTTTCACGATCTAGCCCCAGAGTCTTTCCTCCATGTCTTGGCGTTCATCATTACGTGCGAGGCCTTCCTCCGAATCCCCCCACACTTTGGCTTATGGCTCAAGACCATCAGTGTGAAACCAAAGATAGTCGATGGGGAACAGGTGGAGTGCGGCGGTGCTGTAGTCAGCCAGATCACCAACACTCCTTGGCCGAAAGGCTCTTTTACCGAAACTTCCAATCAATGGCAGCGAGAGTGGTTTTACGTTACGGAGCCCCGCAACACCAAGTGGGTAGCTGCACCCACATTTCTCGCTGGCCCACTGTTATAGCTTGTATCATGGGCCAACAAGGGGCTGGATTGGGGATCAGTTGATGAAGTGCGGACTCTACAAAGCCGCATCCGAACCCTCCTCGAGAGGGACATCGATCTTGTCAGCGTGATTCAAGTAATGTTGATTCGCCGAACCCTACCATGCCAGCGTGGGCCTCTCTGTATGTGGGAGTTCAATCCAGAAGGACCACGAACCCTCCAACACTTCTTCGGCATTACGCACAAAGGGATGTGGAAGTTGTTTTTTAGAAAACGAAAACATTGGCCGGACACTACTGAGGACACAGGCCTCGACTGCAACCGTCCGGATACCCCGGTAAGCACTTGACTTCCGAACACCCCTTTTTTAAGTATGACGTAATACATTACTCAGCAAACTATCTCCTTCCAGGGCTGGATAAAGAAAGCGGAGCTAATTAGGTGCCCCCCTTCCCGAAGGTTCAACGGATCCTATATTAACAAGGATGCTAGCCCCGGCACCGTACGAGATGCCTGTGAAGGAGGGCAAGGCAGAGAGGACCAAAAACGGCCCCCATCCCGAAGGTGTGTCAGACATTGTGTCAGGAGGAATCAAGATTCCATCGCCCGAAGAAAAAAATGAAGGAGAAGTCAACGTCTCTTCCCCCCATGGGAAGAAAAGGACCGCCTCCGAAGATTGGGAGGAAAAGGCTCCTAAGCGAGGCAAGATGCCTTCGTAGGGTGGATCGAGCATGGAGGACAACGTCATCGCGCAGTCCCATGACAAGGACAAGCCTCAGGCCAAATCATAAGTGAACAAGGGTGTTTTAAACATGTCCTGTCCTTTTCTTGTAACGTCTAGAATATATGTTTTCTGCAGTTCGGCACACAGTATTCTTCAACAATCCTCTTCCTCGGGGGATCTTCTCCCGGAGATGATGGAAAGCGAGATGCCTCCACCAATCTCCTCACCCAACAGGGCGGACGACTTCGAGGTGTCGTCGCGGAGGGTCTCTCCCGATCAACAAGTGGTGCGAGGGATGATGAATACACAACCCGAAGGTGATACTTCTGTGGCCGAGGGTCCGGGGACCAACAATAAAGGCCCCGAACATTCCGGTCTCTATAGCCGGATACGAATAAACGGGTCCCTTCAAAGGGAGGTCGTACTCCTACAGCAGCCTCCGGAGACCCAGAGCCACCTGATATATTGACGAACATGCTGCGATAGGCGTCCGTCTCAGAGGAACATCGTACCTTGATGGGCACGGTGGTCGAAAAGGTCCTGTCCGCGAAAAGCAGATTGAATGAGTCCTTTGTGGGCCTGCTAAGAGGCTTTGAGGTTTGTACCATAATATGTTCGATTGTGTTTTATTCAAGAATACACCTGTGTATAGATAGTATCCCCTGAGACTCTGATTGGCTTCCCGAGGGAGGCGATCAGAGGATCAAAAGATATGCCCAGGAAGTAATATGATTAATTGGAACACAGGCTGTGACCTCCCCGGAAACTGTCCGGAGTGTAGAGGTTGTGGATTTACAACACAAGATTGATGAGGCAGATACTGATATCGTGCTTATCAACAGGCGTCTTGACGAGTTGCAAGGTACATATTCAGAGCAATCCTTACATATACGTGTTTGTAATATAAGCGTGCCGCTGAAAGTTGCATATGGAATATGCATGGCTACAGATGGTGCCGCTGCCGTTGAGATTCTTTGGGCGGAGCTGGCCCGGGCCAAGGAGCAGGCCCGGTTTAGTAATGCGGCTGCCGAAAAGGCATCTGCCGAGTTAAAGGCCGAACAAGCTGCTCGGCACCAAGGCGAGGAGAAAATATCCTCGATTGCGCTCGAACTAAAAAATGCTACCAGCCGCTGTGAATTCCTAGAGAAGGAGAATAAAGCCAAAGCGGCTGAGCTTGACAAGTCCTTGCGAGAGGCGAAAGAAGCGCGGTCCGAATCTAGAGCGGCCCGTGAGGAGATCCGGCAAGCTGGGGAGATTGCGGCTGGTAAGCCATTTTTATTACAGACTAAGTTCGGCGATCTGAATTATGCTCAGTTTAACCAAGTGTGGAGTTATCCAGACGTGTTTTTAGACCTGCCAAAGATTTCATCCGATGCGGCGCAGTTTTACCAAGCGCAAGAGGGATATGCAACGGAGAAGCTTTTCTGGTCACAGTTTGGCGCATCAAAATGCCCTCTGCCGCTGAATGAACAGATGTCCCAATGGGCCGAGCTTCACAGGATGTCCGACGCTGCCATGAAGAACGTCATACTTCAGCTGTGGCCGACTGAGCGGATTCCGAATAGCTATTTCGTCTTGGTGAGGTGGCTTGCTGATGCGGTGCCACGTATTGACACCGTGAAGCGGTCAGCATGCATTGAAGGTGCACAGATGGCCTTTGACCAAGTCAAGACATACTCGGGGAAGATGAAGGCCGTCGATGTTGCAGTGCAGGGTCCACCCAAGGGCAAGGACCATCACGCACCAGAGCATTGAGGATGTCTTAGAGGCTGCCCGCTTGATAGAGTGTCAATGTTCAAAAGGCGTAATATTCGAGTGAACTCTTTATGAATTGTAAAAGACAATTGTTATAATCAGTTTATATTTTGATTTTGCCTAAAGGCTTTTATTCCTCCTGTGTGGCCGTTTGTATATGAACTAAAAGTTTTCCAGTCATCGGCTCCAGCCCCCTCGTAGGAAGTACGGGGGTGTTCGAAAAAGCATCTGATCACCCTTGACCCAACGTCTTGGTCCGTGAAGGAGGCGTCAATGCAGTGAACCAGGCAACCAGACTATAGGGCATTAACACCTTCACTTAGCCATAGGATTTTTATGTGGGTCTATGACATAGCCCCTGGTATTTATGCGGCTTATTCATACAATGCATTTACATATTTGACCAGAAAGAGGTCCTTCGTGTGACACGGAGGGAATCGCGAAAGATTCCGATAAGTCATCGAGTGGTTGACCAGCTCTCGCCGCATCATGACAGTCAGTTTTCGGCTTTCTCTACTGAGGTGCTTAAACAGGTGAACCAGAAGCAAAATCGAAGTAGTTCTCCCTTTACTACCATAGCCGATAGAGCGGAATGTAGGACAGCAAGCACAGGATCCGGGCAACCCAACTATTGACCCAAGACATGATTCGGAGCTGATGCATATAAGGCCAAACTTGCGACGCCAAAGTATGCTATAGAGATGTTCGGATTTGTCGGCAACTTGTTTGTTCCCATACCGAGCCCCTAGCAAGTTATGCCGAGGTGTACGTTTGAGACAACCGTAGGGGCAAAACTCGGTCCTTTTAGAAAAGAATGGATTATTTTTAATGGGATCCGAGTGATGTGCTAATCATGTATATAGATAAAAAAGCCGCAACCCCGGCTATTTGATATGCCAGGGGTCGAAGGCGGAGGGAAAAGGCACTTTACAGGCTCGAAATAGAGAGTGCGTTCTACAAAAAGTTATTTTGGACCTCCTGTCGCACGTCTGTGCCACCTGTCCTCGGTGAAGGGACTCCTTGACGGAAATAGCCCCTGGGTGAGTGTACGAACCCGAACTCCGATAGAGTCCGAGGCGAGCCATTGAGCCACCTGTGGAGGGAAACAAGAAAAAGGACGAAGAAAGAAAAAATAGTTAGAAAAAAGAGAAGGCTATGGGAGTACTTTCAGGTCCGTCCGTATTGTGCTTTCGCCGATGCCCAGGGTATTTTAAGTGCGTAGTTATGTATGCGCAGTACAGATTGTCCGGGTATATGCGGCGGTCGGCGGAAGCCGAACTGCTAGTCCTGTATAGGATTTGAACGGTCATGTTGAATGGAGACCGGTGGCTTAATGGCCGACGAGGTATGCGGTGTAATGCCCCCGCTGTGTAGTTCGGCTGAGATAGCCATAGTGTGATCCTCTGCACGAAGAGAGCGCTCCATGCGTTCCTCTGTAGGGGACTGTGTCATGTGTACCATGTTCATTGTCTTTATTTCGGGGGAAACTGCTTCTGACCCCCGGTGTTTGGTTGGCGAGTTTTGTCGTCGTCGCCGTCGTCGGGCGGCTTCTTCCCCTTGTATTCGGTGTTTAACTTGCCGGCTTGTTTGAAGACCCAACAGCTTCTATTGGTGTGGTTAGCTGGTTTATTGGGGTGGCCATGAATCTGGCAGGGCCTATCCAATATCTTATCCAAATTAGATAGTCTATCTTTGTTTGCCTTGAATGGCTTCTTCCATTGACCGGGTTTGGGGCTGCTGAATCCGGCGTTGACCGTTGTGTCATGCGCTCCCCCATTACTATTGCCACGTTTGTGCTTATTGCGTCGTGGTTTCCCGTTGCCGTCTGGAACTTCGGAAGTGCCCGGGTCGCTGGCGCTGTTGCTTCTACGAGCGGGCCAGCTGTCTTCTCCCGCGCAAAAGCGGGTCATCAGGGCGGTAAGGGCTGACATTTTGGTTTTTCCTGACCTAGGTGGCAGGCGAGCCACTCGTCCCGGACACTGTGTTTAAAGGCCGCTAGGCCTTCCGCGTCCGGACAGTCTACGATTTGGTTCTTTTTAACTAACAACCTAGTCCAGAGCTTCTTGGCTGACTCTCCAGGCTGCTGGACGATGTGACTTAAGTCATCGGCGTCTGGTGGCCGGATATATGTACTTTGGAAGTTGTCACGGAAGGCGTCTTCGAGATCTTCCCAGCTGCCGATAGAGTTTTCAGGCAGACTGTTTAGCCAGTACCTTGCTGGTCCTTTGAGTTTTAGTGGGAGGTATTTGATGGCATGAAGGTCGTCTCCTCGAGCCTTATGAATATGGATAAGAAAATCCTCGATCCATACCGCGGGATCAGTCGTTCCATCATATGATTCGATATTCACGGGTTTAAACCCTGCTGGGAATTCATGCTCCATTACTTTGTCAGTTAAGCAGAGTGGGTGTGCGGCACCTCTATATTGGGCCATGTCGCGAGGTAGCTTAGATGGAGTCCGTCTGCAGTTTTCGGCCCGAGCATAACTAGACTTGTCCCGTCCGAATAGGTAGCCGACGTCGCGTGTCGAGGCATCTCCTCGCGATCCGTAGATCGACCTATTGTGTCGTGCTCTACTGTCCAGGTTCTGCCGAGGGTCGTATGTATGGCCCCGAGCTGTTTTGTCTCTATTTTTTCTTCGCGGTGAGGCGGGCTACTGTTCGGCTTGAGTTGCCGCTTTATCCCGACTGCATAGTGGTCGGTTAGCCGCATTATCCCGACTGCGTGGTACAAGTGTTGGCGCCTCCTCATTGAAATGAGGTAGGAATCTGTGCTTCGGGTAACCATTGGTTGTGTGCTTGGGGCCGTATTCTTTGGCCACTAGGATGTCTATCCACTTATCCTTGAGCAGGTCTTGGTCAGCTTGAAGCTGCTGCTATTTATTTTTCAGGCTCATTGTCATGGCTAATAGCCGGCGTTTAAAGCGCTCTCGCTCAAGAGGTTCCTCAGGCATGATGAAATCCTCGTCATCGAGGCTCTCCTCATCCTCGGAGAGCGGAAGATAATTATTGTCCTCCAAGTCTTCGTGTATGGCATGTTCATGCGGACTATCGTGCCCGTCTTCCAGTTCATCCTGATCGGATGTTGCCCCAACAGGGGCTTCATTGTCGTCGGCATCATCTAGGGTGTTGTTTTCTCCGGTGCCGGTATTACTGTCTTTTGCGCGACGTGACTTAGAGCGGCGCCGCTGACGCCGGTGACTGGGCTGTGTCTCGGGAGGTTTATCCTCAACTGGATCTTCTTTGTCATCGTCGTTAGTTTTTTTAGGTGTACCCACCATGTATACGTCATATGAAGAAGTGACCGTTTTGCGTACGGTGAGTGGCGGGTTTTGGCCCTGCTCTTCTTCGGCATCGTCTATACCGTCGAAGTCTTTGGAGCCGTAATGGAGCATGTCGGTTAAGTCCTCGACAGTGGCTATGGAGTGGGTGGCGGGTGGGAAGCAAGATTCTCCATCATCAGCCCCTAGTTCGAACCGAACATATTTCGACTGTGAGTCCCCCGCCAAGGACAGGTTTTTCAATGAGTTTAGCATGTCGCCCGAAGGCGAATGCTGGAAGATGTCTGCGGCGCTGAATTCGAAGATCAATAAACGATCAAGTTCGGCGTCCGCGGGCTCACATGGTTCGGAACTTACGGCCGGGGACGAGTCCGGAGTTCCGGTGGCACAGGTATCGTGTGAGATCAAGTCTATGTGCGGCTCCAATGCCAGGGAATATGTGGCCTCCATGGCGGGGTTGAGCTTCCCGTCCTTGGATGGCGCAGTCTGCTCCGGATCTAAGGCTAGAGCGGCTATGGGAGCTGTCTCCTGGATGCGGTCCGATGGCAGATTTAGGTCATGTCCCTCGGGGTGGCCAGGAGTGATAGCCGCGGTCTCGAATCCAGCGAAGATCAAGTCCCCACGGATGTCTGCAATGTAGTTCAAGCTCCCAAATGTGACCTGATGGCTAGGGGCGTAGCTTTCTATCCGCTCTAGATGGCCATGCGAGTTGGCCCGCAGAGCGAAGCCGCCGAACACGAAGATTTGGCCGGGGAGGAAAATTCCCCCTTGGGTAGCATCATTGTAGATGATTGAAGGATCCATCGAACCTCTCGTTGACAGCACAATGGAACTCTCAATGAGAGCACCAATGTCGGTGTCAAAACCGGCAGATCTCGGGTAGGGGGTCCCGAACTGTGCATCTAAGGTCTATGGTAACAGGAGACAGGGGACACAATGTTTTACCCAGGTTCGGGCCCTCTCTATGGAGGTAATACCCTACGTCCTGCTTGATTGATCTTGATGAATATGAGTATTACAAGAGTTGATCTACCATGAGATCGTAATGGCTAAACCCTAGAGGTCTAGCTTGTATGGCTATGATAATGAGTCTCCTCCAGACTAAGTCCTCCGGTTTATATAGACACCGGGAGGATCTAGGGTTACACAAGGTCAGTTACAAAGAAAGAAATCCACATATTTGGTCGCCAAGGTTGCCTTCCACGCCAAGGAGAGTCCTATCCGGATACGGGTGCAGTCTTTGGTCTTTGTATCTCCACAGCCCATCAGTCCGGCCCATGGCTAACAGGCTGGACGCCCGAGGACCCCTTAGTCCAGGACTCCCTCGCTCACTAGTGGGCCACCCAACCTCTTTGCCGTCCGCTAGCAGACGGCAAAGCTTTTATGTCGTCTGATAGTTGAAGGCAAGCACGCTCTTTGCCGTCCGCTCTTTCTTTGTCATCAGCTTTCTGTATGCTGATGGCAAAGACCTTCTTTGCCATCATCTAGCTAACGGCAAAGAGCTGGCTGACGGCAAAGATCCTGATTCTAGTAGTGGTCTATTCTTGTTGAATCTCGATCGTGGTGATACACATATTCATAATATTGATGCCAAAAGATGCAAAGTTAATAATGATAGTGCAACTTATCTGTGTCACTGCCGTTTAGGTCATATTGGTATAAAGCGCATGAAGAAACTCCATGCAGATGGGCTTTTGGAATCACTTGATGCTTGCGAACCATGCCTCATGGGCATGATGACTAAGACTCTGTTCTCCAGAACAATGGAGCGAGCCACTGACTTATTGGAAAAAATATGTATTGATGTATGCGGTCCGATGAGTGTTGAGGCTCGCGGTGGGTATCATTATTTTCTGACCTTCACAGATGATTTGAGCAGATATTGGTATATCTACTTAATGAAACATAAGTCTGAAACATTTAAAAAGTTCAAAGAATTTCAGAGTGAATTAGAAAATCATCATAACAAGAAAATAAAGTTTCTACGATCTGATCGCGGAGGCAAATATTTGAGTTATGAGTTTGGTATTCATTTACAACAATGTGGAATAGTTTCGCAACTCATGCCACCTGGAACACCACAGCGTAATGGTGTGTCCAAACGTTGTAACTGTACTTTATTAGATATGGTGCGATCTATGATGTCTCTTACCGATTTACCACTATCGTTTTGGGGTTATGCATTAAAGACAGCTGCATTCACGTTAAATAGGGCCCATCTAAATCCATTGAGACGACACTGTATGAACTGTGGTTTGGCAAGAAACCTAAGCTGTCGTTTCTTAAAGTTTGGGGTTGAGATGCTTATGTAAAAAAGCTTCAACCTGATAAGCTCGAACCCAAATCGGAGAAGTGCGTCTTCATAGGATACACAAAAGAAACTATTGGGTACACCTTCTATCAAAAATCAGAAGGCAAGATATTTGTTGCTAAGAATGAATCCTTTCTAGAGAAGAGTTTCTCTCGAAAGAAGTGAGTGGGAGGAAAGTAGAATTTGATGAGGTAGTTGTACCTTCTCTCGAATTGGAAAGTAGTTCATCGCAGAAATCAGTTCTAGTGATACCTACACTAATTAGTGAGGAAGTTAATGATGATGATCATGAAACTTCATATCAAGTTACTACCGAACCTCGTACGTCAACTAGAGTATGTTCTGCACCAGAGTGGTACGGTAATCCTGTTTTGGAAGTCATGTTACTAGACCATGCCGAACCTACGAACTATGAGGAAGCGATGATGAGCCCAGATTCCGCGAAATGGCTTGAGGCCATGAAATTTGAGATGGGATCCATGTATGATAACAAAGTATGGACTTTGGTTCACTTTCCTGATGATCGGCAAGCCATAGAGAATAAATGGATCGTCAAGAAGACGACTGGCGCTGATGGTAATGTTACTGTCTACAAAGCTCGACTTGTTGTGAAAGGTTTTTGACAAGTTCAAGGAGCTCACTACGATGAGACCTTCTCATCCGTAGCGATGCTTAAGTCTGTCCAAATCATGTTAGCAATTCCGCATTTTATGATTATGAAATAAGGCAAATGGATGTCAAAACTGCATTCCTTTAATGGATTTCTTGCAGAAGAGTTGTATATGATGCAACCATAAGGTTTTGTCGATCCTAAAGGTGCTAACAAAGTGTGCAAGCTCCAGCGATCCATTTATGGATTGGTGCAAGCCTCTCAGAGTTGGAATATACGCTTTGATAGTTTGATCAAAGCATATGGTTTTATATAGACTTTTGGAGAAGCCTGTATTTACAAGAAAGTGAGTGGGAGCTCTGTAGCATTTCTAATATTATATGTGGATGACATATTGTTGATTGGAAATAATACAGAATTTCTGGATAGCATAAAAGGATAATTGAATAAGAATTTTTCAATGGAATACCTCGGTGAAGCTGCTTATATATTGGGCATCAAGATCTATAGAGATAGATTAAGACGCTCAATTGGACTTTCACAAAACACATACCTTGATAAAGTTTTGAAAAAGTTCAAAATGGATCAGTCAAAGAAAGGGTTCTTGCCTATGTTACAAGGTGTGAAGTTGAGTCAGACTCAATGCCCGACCACTGCAGAAGATAGAGAGAAAATGAAAGTCATTCCCTATCTCTATGTGGGTGTAATACCTAGTGCATCGGGTCAAATGAAAATCTTTTGTAACAATACTGTAGCAATTGTGTTAGCGAAGGAATCCAGATATCACAAGAGAACCAAACACATTAAGAGATGCTTCAACTCCGTCTGCAATCAAGTCAAGGAGGGAGACATAGAGATTTACAAAATACATATGGATCTGAATGTTGCAGACCCATTGACTAGGCTTCTTCCACGAGCAAAACATGATCAACACCAAGACTCCATGGGTGTTAGAACCATTACAATGTAATGTAGATTATTGACTCCAATGCAAGTGGGGGACTCAAGGAGATATGCCCTAGAGGCAATAATAAAGTTGTTATTTATATTTCCTTATATCATGATAAATGTTTATTATTCGTGCTAGAATTGTATTAATCGGAAACTTGATGCACGTGTGAATACATAGACAAAACAGAGTGTCCCTAGTATACCTCTACTTGACTAGCTCGTTAATCAAAGATGGTTAAGTTTCCTGACCATAGACTTGTGTTGTCATTTGATGAACGGGACCACAACATTAGGAGAATGATGTGATGGACAATACCCATCCGTTAGCTTAGCATAATGATCGTTAAGTTTTATTGCTATTGCTTTCTTCATGACTTATACATATTCCTTTGACTATGAGATTATGCAACTCCCGAATACCGGAGGAACACCTTGTGTGCTATCAAACGTCACAACATAATGGGGTGATAATAAAGATGCTCTACAGGTGTCTCCGAAGGTGTTTGTGGGTTGTCATAGATCGAGGTTAGGATTTTTCACTCCGAGTATCGAAGAGGTATCTCTGGGCCCTCTCGGTAATGCACATCACGATAAGCCTTGCAAGCAATGTAACTAATGAGTTAGTTGCGGGATGATGCATTACGGTGTAGGGGAATGTAGTAATTCAAAAAAAATCCTACAATCACGCAAGATCTATCTAGGAGATGCATAGCAACGAGAGGGGAGAGTGTGTCCACGTACCCTCGTAGACTGAAAGCGGCAGTGTTATGTCAACACGGTTGATGTAGTCGAACGTCTTCATGATCCAACCGAGCCAAGTACCGAACGTACGGCACCTCTGTGTTTAGCACACGTTCAGCTAGATGACGTCCCTCGAGCTCTTGATCCAATAGAGGGTCGAGGGAGAGTTCCGTCAGCACGACGGCGTGGCAACGGTGTAGGTGATGTGATCCGCGCAGGGCTTCTCCTAGGCACTACGATGCTATGACTGGAGGAGTAAACTGTGGAGGGGGGCACCACACACGGCTAAGAAACAACTGTTGTGCCTTTGGGGTGCTGATACGTCTCCAATGTATCTATAATTTTGTTTTTTCCATGCTATTATATTATCTGTTTTGGATGTTTAATGGGCTATAATATGCTCTTTTATATTATTTTGGGACTAACCTATTAACCAGAGGCCCAGTGCCAGTTTCTGTTTTTTTCCTATTTCAGTCTTTCGTAGAAAAGGAATATCAAACAGAATCCAAACGGAACGAAACCTTTGCGAGGATCTTTCTTGGAACAAACGCAAACCAGGAGACTTGTAGTGGAAGTCTGGAACTTCGTGAGGCATCCACGAGATAGGAGGGCGCGCCCAGGGGGGGTAGGCGTGCCCCCACCCTCATGGGCCCCATGGAGCTCCACTAACGTACATCTTTCGCCTATATATACTCTTATACCCTGAAAACATTAGGGGGGCCACGAAACCACTTTTCCACCGCCGCAACGTTCTGTACCCGTGAGATCCCATCTGGAGTCTTTTCCAGCGATCTGCCGGAGGGGGAATCAATCACGGAGGACTTCTACATCAACACCATAGCCTCTCCGATGATGTGTGAGTAGTTTACCATAGACCTTCGGGTCAATAGTTATTAACTAGATGGCTTCTTCTCTCTCTTTGGTTCTCAATACAAAGTTCTACTCGATGTTCTTGGAGATCTATTCGATGTAATACTTTTTGCAGTGTGTTTGCCAAGATCCGATGAATTGTGGATTTATGATCAAGTTTATCTATGAACAATATTTGGTTCTTCTCTAAATTCTTATATACATGATTTGATATCTTTGCAAGTCTCTTCGAATTATCGGTCTAGTTTGGCCTACTAGATTGATCTTTCTTGCAATGAGAGAAGTGCTTAGCTTTGGGTTCAATCTTGTGGTGTCCTTTCCTAGTGACAGTAGGGGCAGAAGGCACGTACTGTATTGTTGCCATCGAGGATAAAAAGATGGGGTTTATATCATATTGCTTGAGTTTATCCCTCTACATCATGTCATCTTCCCTAATGCATTACTCTGTTCTTATGAACTTAATACTCTAGATGAATGTTGGATAGCGGTCGATGTGTGGAGTAATAGTAGTAGATGCAGAATCATTTCGGTCTACTAACACGGACGTGATGCCTATCTTCATAATCATTGCCTAGATATTCTCATAACTATGCGCTCTTCTATCAATTGCTCGGCAGTAATTTGTTCACCCACCGTAATACATGCTATCATGAGAGAAGCCACTAGTGAAACCTATGGCCCCGGGTCTCTTTCTTATTATATTGCATCTCTTTTTATTTACATTGCATCTCGTTTACTATTTTGCAATCTTTACTTTCCAATCTATACAACAAAAATACCAAAATTATTTACCTTAGTATCTTTATAAGGTCTCACTTTCACAAGTGACCGTGAAGGGATTGACAACCCCTTTATTGCGTTGGTTGCGAGGTTCTTGATTGTTTGTGCAGGTACTAGGTGACTTGCTTGTGATCTCCTACTGGATTGATACCTTGGTTCTCAAAAATTGAGGGAAATACTTATGCTACTTTGTTGCATCACCCTTTTCTCTTCAAGGGAAAACCAACGCATGCTCAAGAGGTAGCAAGAAGGATTTCTGGCACCGTTGCCGGGGAGATCTACGCTCAAGTCAAGACATACCAAGTACGCATCATAAACTCTTCTCCCTCGCATTACATTATTTGCCATTCGCCTCTCGTTTTCCTCTCCCCCACTTCACCTTTGCCGTTTTATTCGCCCCCTTTCTGTTCGCCTCTTTTCGCTTGCCTCTTGTGTGTTCGTGTGTTAGATCATTTGTTTCGCCGTCATGGCTAGCCCTTTCTCCCTTCCTTTGTCTCCTGATTTTGAAGTTCTTCACTTCAAACAAAGATAAGGAGAAAACTTAAAAGATGCTAGGTATAGGATGATAGAATCCTATCATAGTTGCACTATAGAGGGAGATTTCAAGATTTTACTTCGTAATTTTTATGTTGGGCTAACCATATCCCATAAACAACTCTTGGATTTTGCCGCTAAAGGGAATTTTATTGAAATTGACCCGAATATTGCCTATGAGATTATAGAGGGAATAGTAGGAGTACTTCCCCCACAAAAGGAACTACATCTTACTCAAGAAGGAACCCAAGTTTCAAAGAATTTATGCGAATTGCAAAAATCTATTGAGCCTCTTAAAAATGTTGG
Organism: Triticum urartu; assembly: GCF_003073215.2. Lineage (NCBI taxonomy): Eukaryota > Viridiplantae > Streptophyta > Magnoliopsida > Poales > Poaceae > Triticum > Triticum urartu. The sequence goes on along the minus strand of NC_053023.1, from coordinate 404,713,782 downwards.
CTGGAACCTTCACCGTATGAATACGTTGATCACTCTATGCAATAAGCGATTGGATGCTCTAGATCTAAAAATCTCCGAGCATGAAGGGAAACTTAAGGAACCTCCCGGATCCGAGCATAACTCCATTAAAAAGATAAATTCCAAAGATGGCAATACCTAGATGTATTCTTGCTTTTATGCCTAGCTAGGGGCATTAAACGATAGCGCTTGTTGGGAGGCAACCCAATTTTATTTTTTTTCTTTACTTTTTGTTCCTGTTTAGTAATAAATAATTTATATAGCCTCTGTTATGATTGTGTCTTTTATGTTTTAATTAGTGTTTGTGCCAAGTAAAGCCTTTAGGATCTTCTTGGGTGATTGTTGTTTGATCTTGCTGATAAAAACAGAAAGTATGCACTTACGAAAATAATTTTTGTTTTTTACCAAAGATCTATAAAATACCAATTCCAACTGCAGTAGATCCATATACAAAATATTTAGGACGTCCTAATTTTTCAGAATTTTTGGAGTTACATAAGTATTCGAAACCTCCAGATTGCTACACACTGTTCTGTTTTGACAAATTCTGCTTTTCGTGTCTTGTTTGCTTATTTTGATGAATCTATGGGTAGTATCGGGGGTATGAACCATAGAGAAGTTGGAATACAGTAGGTTTAACACCAATATTAATAAAGAACGAGTTAATTACAGTACATTAAAGTGGTGGTTTGTTTTCTTATACTAACGGAGCTCATGAGATTTTCTGTTAAGTTTTGTGTTGTGAAGTTTTTCAAGTTTTTGGGTAAAATTTGATGGATTTGGGAATAAGGAGTGGCAGGAGCCAAAGCTTGGGGATGCCCAAGGCACCCCAAGGTAAAATTCAAGGACAACCAAAAGCCTAAGCTTGGGGATGCCCTGGAAGGCATCCCCTCTTTCGTCTCTGTCTATCGATAACTTTACTTGAGGCTATATTTTTATTCACCACATGATATGTGTTTTGCTTGGAGCGTCTTGTATGATTTGAATCTTTGCTTTTTAGTTTACCACAATCATCCTTGCTGTACACACCTTTTGGGAGAGACACACATGAATCAGAATTTCTTAGTATACTCTATGTGCTTCACTTATATCTTTTGAGCTAGATAATTTTGCTCTAATGCTTCACTTATATCTTTTTAGAGCACGGTGGTGGTTTTTTTTATAGAAATTATTGATCTCTCATGATTCACTTATATTATTTTGAGAGTCTTTTAGAACAACATGGTAATTTGCTTTGGTTATAAAATTAGTCCTAATATGATGGGCATTCAAGATGGGTATAATAAAAACTCTCATATAGAATGCATTGAATACTATGAGAACTTTGATACTTGATGATTGTTTTCAGATATGAAGATGGTGATATTAGAGTCGTGCTAGTTGCGTAATTGTGAAATTGAGAAATACTTGTGTTGAGGTTTGCAAGTCCCGTAGCATGCATGTATGGTAACCGTTGTGTGACAAATTTTTAGCATGAGGTGTTTTATGATTGCCTTCCTTATGAGTGGCGGTCGGTGATGAGCGATGGTCTTTTCCTACCAATATATCCCCCTAGGAGCATGCGCGTAGTGCTTGGGTTTGATGACATGTAGATTTTTGCAATAAGTATGTGAGTTCTTTATGACTAATGTTGAGTCCATGGATTATACACACTCTCACCCTTTCACCATTGTTTGCCTCTCTTGTGTTGCGCATCTTTCGCCGGTACCATAAACCCATTATTTACCTTCCTCAAAACAGCCACCATACCTACCTATTATGGCATTTCCATAGCCATTCCGAGATATATTGCCACGCAACTTTCCACTGTTTCGTTTATTATGACACACTTCATCATAGTCATATTGATTTGCATGATCATGTAGTTGACATCGTATTTGTGGCATGGCCACCATTCATAATTTTTTATACATGTCACTTTTGATTCATTGCACATCCTAGTACACCGCTGGAGGCATTCACATAGAGTCATATTTTGTTCTAAGTATCGAGTTGTAATTCTTGAGTTGTAAGTAAATAAAAGTGTGATGATCTTCATTATTATAGCATTGTCCCATGTGAGGAAAGGATGATGGAGACTATGATTCCCCCACAAGTTGGGATGAGACTCCGGACGAAAAAAAGGCCATAAAAAAGAAGGCCCAAACAAAAAATGAATGAGAGAAAAAGAGAGAAGGGGCAATGTTACTATCCTTTTTCCACACTTGTGCTTCAAAGTAGCTCCATGATCTTGATGATAGAGAGTCTCTTATGTTGTCACTTTCATATACTAGTGGCAATTTTTCATTATAGAACTTGGCTTTTATATTCAAATTATGGGCTTCCTCAAATTTACCTAGGTCTACGTGAGCAAGCAAGTTGGATGCACACACACTTAGTTTCTTTTGTTGAGCTTTCATATGCTTATAGCTCTAGTGCATCCGTTGCATGGCAATCCGTACTCAGTCACATTGATATCTATTGATGGGCATCTACATAGCCCCTTGATACGCCTAGTCGATGTGAGACTATGTTCCTCCTTTTTGTCTTCTCCACAACCACTATTCTATTCCACCTATAGTGCTATGTCCATGGCATGAAAGTTGAAAAAGTTTGAAAATGCTAAAGTATGAAACAATTTCTCGGCTTGCCATCGGGGTTGTGCATGATTGGAGCATTTTCTGTGACGAAAATGAAGCATAGCCAAACTATATGATTTTGTAGGGATGAGATTTCTTTGGCTATGTTATTTTGAGAAGACATAATTGCTTGGTTAGTATGCTTGAAGTATTCTTATTTTTATGTCAATATTAAACTTTCGTCTTGAATCTTTTGGATCTAAACATTCATGCCACAATAAAGGAAATTACATGCAAAATTATGTTAGGTAGCATTCCACATCAAAAATTCTGTTTTTATCATTTACCTACTCGAGGACGAGCAGGAATTAAGCTTGGGGATGCTTGATACGTCTCCAACGTATCTATAATTTTTGATTGTTCCATGATATTATATTATCTGTTTTGGATGTTGAATGGGCTTTAATATGCTCTTTTACATTATTTCTGGGACTAACCTATTAACCAGAGGCCCAGTGCCAGTTTTTGTTTTTTTGCCTATTTCAGTGTTTCGTAGAAAAGGAATATCAAACGGAGCGAAACCTTCTCGAGGATCTTTCTTGGAACAAACGCAAACTAGGAGACTTGGAGTGGAAGTCTGGAACTCCGTGAGGCGTCCACGAGATAGGAGGGCGCACCCAGGGCGGTAGGCGCGCCCCCACCCTCGTGGGCCCCACGGAGCTCCACCGACGTACTTCTTTCGCCTATATATACTCTTATACTCTAAAAACATCAGGGGGAGCCACGAAACCACTTTTCCATTGCCGCAACCTTCTATACCCATGAGATCACATCTGGAGCCTTTTCCGGCGATCTGCCGGAGGGGGAATCAATCACGGAGGGCTTCTACATCAACACCATAGCCTCTCCGATGATGTGTGAGTAGTTTACCATAGACCTTCGGGTCCATAGTTATTAGCTAGATGGCTTCTTCTCTCTCTTTGGTTCTCAATACAAAGTTCTCCTCGATGTTCTTGGAGATCTATTCGATGTAATACTTTTTGCGGTGTGTTTGCCAAGATCCGATGAATTGTGCATTTATGATCGAGTTTATCTATGAACAATATTTGGTTCTTCTCTGAATTCTTATATGCATGATTTGATATCTTTGCAAGTCTCTTTGAATTATCGGTCTAGTTTGGCCTACTAGATTGATCTTTCTTGCAATGAGAGAAGTGCTTATCTTTGGGTTCAATCTTGCGGTGTCCTTTCCCAGTGACAGTAGGGGCAGCAAGGCACGTATTGTATTGTTGCCATCGAGGATAAAAAGATGGGGTTTATATCATATTGCTTGAGTTTATCCCTCTACATCATGTCGTCTTGCCTAAAGCATTACTCTATTCTTATGAACTTAATAATCTAGATGCAAGCTGGATAGCGGTTGATGTGTGGAGTAATAGTAGTAGATGCATAATCGTTTCGGTCTACTTAACACGGACGTGATGCCTATGTTCATAAGCATTGCCTAGATATTCTCATAACTATGCACTCTTCTATCAACTGCTCGGCGGTAATTTGTTCACCCACCATGATACATGCTATCATGAGAGAAGCCACTAGTAAAACCTATGGCCCCGGGTCTCTTTCTTACTATATTGCATCTCTTTTTATTTACATTGCATCTCGTTTACTATTTTGCAATCTTTACTTTCCAATCTATACAACAAAAATACCAAAAAAATACCTTACTATCTTTATCAGATCTCACTTCCGCAAGTGACTGCGAAGGGATTGACAACCCCTTTATCGCGTTGGTTGGGAGGTTCTTGATTCTTTGTGCAGGTACTAGGTGACTTGTGTGTGATCTCCTACTGGATTGATACCTTGGTTCTCAAAAACTGAGGGAAATACTTACGCTACTTTGCTGCATCACCCTTTCCTCTTCAAGGGAAAACCAACGCATGCTCAAGAGGTAGCAGGTGCCCCCTGCCCATGTATATACAGGAGGGGGAGGAGGAGGCCGGCCCAAGTGGGGAGCGCCAAGAGGGGGGAGTCCTACTAGGACTTCGTTCCTAGTAGGATTCGCCCCCCTTTCCTTCCAAAGGAGAGGGGAAAAGGGGAAGGGAGAGAGAGGGAAATGGAAAGAGGGGGGCGCCCCCTCCCCTTGTCCAATTCGGATTGGGCAAGGGGAACGCGCCTCCTCCCGTGGCCTGCCTCCTCTCCTCCACTATGGCCCATTAGGCCCATTAACTTTCCCGGGGGGTGCCGGTAGCCTCCCGGTACTCCTAAAAATTATCGAACCTTATCGGAACCATTCTGGTGTCCGTATATAACCTTCCAATATATCAATCTTTACCTCTCGACCATTTCGAGACTCCTCGTCATGTCCCTGATCTCATCCAGGACTCCAAACAATCTTCGGTCACCAAAACACATAACTCATAATACAAATCGTCATCGAACGTTAGGCGTGTGGACCCTAGGGGTTCGAGAACTATGTAGAGATGAACGAGACACATCTCCGGTCAATAACCAATAGTGGAACCTGGATGCTCATATTGGCTCCAACATATTCTACGAAGATCTTTATCGGTCAATCCGCATAATAACATACGTTATTCCCTTTGTCATCAGTATGTTACTTTCCCGAGATTCGATCGTCGGTATCCTCATACCTTGTTCAATCTCATTATCGGCAAGTCTCTTTACTCGTTTCGTAATGCATCATCCCATAACTAACTCATTAGTCACATTACCGAGAGGGCCTAGAGATACCTCTCTGATAAACGGAGTGACAAATCCTAATCTCAATCTATGCCAACTCAACAAACACCATCGGAGACACCTGTAGAGCATCTTTATAATCAGCCAGTTACATTGTGACGTTTGATAGCACACAAAGTGTTCCTCCGGTATTCGGGAGTTGCATAATCTCATTGTCAGAGGAATATGTATAAGTAATGAAGAAAGCAATGGCAATAAAACCAAACGATCATGATGCTAAGCTAATGGATGGGTCTTGTCCATCACATCATTCTCTAATGATGTGATCCCGTTCATCAAATGACAACACATGTCTATGGTTAGGAAACTTAACCATCTTTGATTAACGAGCTAGTCAAGTAGAGGCATACTAGGGAAACTCAATTTTGTCTATTTATTCACACATGTACTAAGTTTCCAGTTAATACAATTCTAGCATGAACAATAAACATTTATCATGATATAAGGAAATATAAATAACAACTTTATTATTGCCTCTAGGGCATATTTCCTTCAGTCTCCCACTTGCACTAGAGTCAATAATCTAGATTACATAGTAATGATTCTAGCACCCATGGACTCTTGGTGTTGATCATGTTTTTCTTGTGAAGGAGGCTTAGTCAATGGGTCTGCAACATTCAGATCCGTATGTATCTTGCAAATCTCTATGTCTCCCTCCTTGACTTGATCGCGGATGGAATTGAAGCATCTCTTGATGTGTTTGGTTCTCTTGTGAAATCTGGATTCCTTCGCCAAGGCTATTGCTCCAGTATTGTTGTCGGTGTCAAAACCGGCGGATCTCGGGTAGGGGGGTCCCGAACTGTGTGTCTGAGGTCGATGGTAACAGGAGACAAGGGACACGATGTTTACCCAGGTTCGGGCCCTCTCTATGGAGGTAATACCCTACGTCTTGTTTGATTGGTATTGATGAATATGAGTGTTACATGAGTTGATCTACCACGAGATCGTAATAGCTAAACCCTAGAGGTCTAGCTTGTATGGCTATGATAATGATCTATCGACCAGCCTGGCCTTGGCTTATATAATGCACCATAGGCCTAGGGTAACAAGGGTCCTAGCCGAATACGTTGGTGGAGAGGAGTCTTTGTCTTGATTACCAAGTCTTGTGGAATACTCCTTGTATGCGACATGGGCTGCCCGAAGTGGCCCATGAGTGAACCACCGTGGGGGTCCTCGGCCCAATCCAGCTGGCCGGGTGACGACGTGGTGAGTGCCCCCTAGTCCATGAAACCGGAAGTAGCCCCCTGAACCAATCTTCAAGTTGGGGACGCTCCTCGATTCTTCCAAACTGTTCTTCGTCTTCGGTCGTCGGTCTTGAAAATTGGTTCAACAAATCTTCTCATATTCGATCTTGAGGATCGCCGAAGTGCATCCGAAGAGTTTACACATCGGGTATCCAAGGATCCCCTTTAAGTTTCCAGCCTTTATCAATGCCTTGTTATGTTTATGCCACTCCTCGGGTTTGAATTTGTTCCCGGGCGGCGGTGTCCTCTTGTGTCCGATCTCCAAAGCCGGACTGCATTCGAGGTATCTTTTGCAGCCGAGCACCAACGCCGAACTGCATTCGAGCTCTAGCGCCGGACTGTATCCGAGCTCCAACGCCGGATTATGTTCAAGCTCCAATGCCGGACTATATCCGAGGTGTCATAAATCATCTTGGTTCAAAAAAGTTGCAGGAGTTTAGCCGAGCTTAATGCCGGAAATGCCCTCTATGGAGCCAGCCACTAGCGCCCGAGCTTTATGCCCGACTGCTTCCGAGGTGGTGCACCACCCCGACTACGGGCCGATTTTTTGTCAATATTTTTGATTGCTGCAGTTTATTCTCTGCCGAGATATATATACAGTAGCCCTCAAGGTGTGTATCGGTCTAAAACCCGAGATGCACCTGAAGGATGACATAAGACCGATGATCGCAGTAGCCCCTGAGACTCGAGTTGATTCTCAAAATCGGCTTGAGGATCAACTCCTAGCTCTGTAGAATACTTTGGGAGAAAAAAAGCGGTGTGCAAATTCCTCAAGACTCAGGTTGGGTGTGGCCGATCAACCTAGGGATCATAATCTCCTCGAAAGCTATATTGCACTTTAAATTTTTTGCATTGGATTGCCAATGCAATAGCCCCCGAGACACTGGTCGAGTGGCAACACTAGATCAGGGGATCGATACACCCCTTCTAATATTAGTGAATGATAAGCCCGAAGCCTAGTAGCCCCCGAGCCTTAATGTGGGCACGGGTGGCTGAATTAAGGATCAATATCCTGAGTAAAACCACAAATTATGTGTAATGATTCTACATATCCAAGTACTTTACATCATTAATGCTCGGATCCGCATTGTACAAAACTTTGTTGACCGACCATCGGCTTCAACCTCCTCGGCCAGAAGCCGGGGAGTGTTTGTCCTACTTTATAAAGCCGTTATAAGGGCAAAGATTTATGAAAAACAAGGCAATCCACCATACGGTTTTATAAACAAAGGTACGCGGAGAGATATGTTATATTACTTAATGTAAGAAACATCTTCCAAGGAAAATAGTCCTGCTATCGGTTCCTTTCTTTGGGTTGTCATGCGTATCATGATCATGAAACCTCACCTCCGATCAATGTGGGAGGAAAATATTGAGGATTTACTTCGGGGAAAGTTCCCGAACTCTGTGGTATTAATGAACCAAAAATTTTACTTCCGTCGTTGCTGACCAATGTGATGCTTTAAGATCGCTAGCTTTCGGCTTCACCCAGTCTGAGGTACTAACTCGGATGACCCGGTAGTAACAATCACAGAGGTGATCCCTTTACCACCTAGCCGAACAATCAGGAACATAGGGGTAAGCACAGGAGCCAGGCAACCCAGCTTGGCAAAAATCTTAAGTCAAATTGATGCATATTTATGGCTTTATAACGATGATTACAGAAGGAGGCCCTTGTATATTAAATACAAATGACGATGATATGTTTATTTTGTCTCCGTTGCGACCGTTTATCAGTTGAAAGTGGCCCATCGTCGGCTTATACCCCTTTGTAGATACTACGCAGGGTGTCTCCACGATAACAAGACAACCCTTAGCCGACATCTCGGTGCCCGAAGGCGGTTGTGTTGGCGGAGACGAGGCCATCAAATATGCGGGCTTTATAAATTTCACTTAGTCATAGGAGCTTTAAACTGGGGAAGCTAGATACGAGTCCCCGGTTAGTGTTCGGCGACATCCGAGGTCAAGCCGTAAACACTTCGGCCAATGTTATGAACGGCCCGTCATTTAACATAGTCATCGGATCGCTGACCAGTTTACGCTTATTGTGACAGTCAGTTTTCGGCTTTCTCCACTGAGGTGCTTAACCATGCGAGCTGGAAGCACAATCGCAGTGGTTCTCCCTTTGCGCACCTAGCCGAACAAAGCAGAACATAGGGGGCAAGCACAGGAGCCGGGCAACCCAACTATTTGATCGAAGACATAATTTGAAACCGATGCATATATAGCAATATCCAAGAATGTTTTTGCCGAATCTCTAAAGGTGTCCGACGTTGCACTGCGAGACTTATGCTAAAAACACACAAATAGTTCAAAAGTGCCATAAGCTTGGAAAACCAAAAAAACGTTAGTAAAAACTTGACGTCCGAACAAGATCAAGTGTTCGGTGCCAATCCGAAAATTGGAAAAAATGTGCTTTTGTCGTGCTTTAACATGACACACCCGATCTCAAGACATCACGCGGGTCAGCCTACGGCTTCAAGCTCATTATCCCAAAGGCGGAGTACTTTTCCGAGGTCAGTTTAGCAAATTAAACTCGAGCGGCTTTTAGAGAGAAGACAGGCTATCCGGCTATTGACCATACACTCGAGTCGAAAAAGGAGCGGTAGAAAAATATTTTGCAATGATCAAGAAGAAAACACATTTACTATAAAATAACTCATATAAATTTTAAGAGCCCCCAAGTGACTTGGGTAAAATAATTTTATGTATAATGATTGTATGCACCGAAGTACTTATATCATATCTGTGTTCACCCAAACTTTAAACGCATCTTAACTGACCGTTGGCTTCTCCCTCTTTGGCCAAGGGCCGAAAAGTGTTATGTACTCCACCTGTCGAGAATATCGATGATGTTTCCGATAACCAGGCAATCAGGCCATAAGGCTGTAACAGACAAAGCGCGCTCAGGGATCTTATGCTATATTACTGATGAAGTGTAAGAAGCATCTTCGAAGAAAATAGTACCCCCACCGATACCTTTCTTCGGTTGCTCATTGTTACTATGAGACTTGTGCAATAGATTTTTTGTACTCATGAGTTCCATTGTGTGCCGACCATGATTGAAAACAATAAGAGCGCTAGCTTTCGGCTTCACCCAGTCTGAGGTACTAACTCGGATAACCCGGTAGTAACAATCATAGAGGTGCTCCCTTTACTCCCTAGCCAAACAATCGGGAACGTAGGGGTAAGCACAGGAGCCAGGAAACCCAGCTTGCGAAACACTTAAGTCAATATGGTGCATATTGTGGCGTAATACACGAACAAGGAACGAAGCCGTACAAGTATAATCATATGCAAGAGGAATGGCTTCATAAAGGAAGCCCCTAAATAAACGGGGTATTTGAATTTGTGTGTCACAAACAAAGGTTTGACAAGGAATTTTGTCACAAACAACTTTTTGCCAAAAAAAGTATAATGCTTGGTCGAATCGAACAGAATTTAAAACTGAAAGTTTTTGAGCATGAAAGCGACTTAGCTGGTTAATGTGCTCGATGTTGATGACGCAGGCCGAGATTGTGGCGGGACGAGATCCCAGCCCCCAAGCCGGTCCTGAGATGTCTGAGTAAAGAGCTCGGCTTGATGAAGTGGTGACGCAGCATAGTCGATGGGCGAGGTGAAAACCCCAGTCCGACCGCGGCGACGGAGCAGGCCGGCAGTGTGACGCCGAGGCCCCCAGCATGTGTTAATGAAGTGACGATGAAGCCCCCGGTCCATCCGAGGTGATGCGGTAGGTCGGCAAGGTGACGAGAGGACCCCCACATCAGCACATTGGTGTGCCAAGGTAATAGCGCTGCCCGGCCGAAATTTTTTACCCGTGCACAAAAAATAGTGCAATCCGGAGATAATAACAATGATAATAATAATAATAAGAAGAAACTCTACATAATTAATGATTTAAGCAAAGTGAATAATAAAAGAAATATGGCCAGTGTGCCAAAAACTCGATGAGGTAGAGCTCTCTCAGTGATGCCGAAGTCCCCGAGGCAACCGAACATGTCGGTATGGCGATTCGACCAACGAGGTGATCACACAAGCCGGTTTGTGCCGGTTGGGACAACGACGTTGGCTTGCCAAAGTGACCACATGACGCAGTTGAAGTCGATCACCTACACACATAAAATAGTGCGGTCCAAAAAGGATAATTGCTTTCACAAAAATAATTTATTGAAAGAGATGTGGCCTGGTGTCGAAGTCAATGTCAATGCAGGGCATCGGCGTGACACGGTGAAGGTGTGGCAAAGCCTGACTTCACAGGCCGGTCTGAGTTCTGGATGCGACATTCGCCGAACTGTATACGGAAACTGACCGAACCACCACGCGACCGTTGTTAATGCGGCCACCATTTCATAGACCTGTGTACAGATGATGAAACAAACCAAAGTAATAATTCCTTGGGAAAAATAAACCCAAGCAAGAAAAAATATTAGGATTAATAGCACCTAGTTTATCTGTTGTAGCAATCTGAAGAAAGGTTACTCCCAAAATTGGGACTCGATCCGCACACCCATTGTCTGATGGGCGATAAAGCGGCGTCATGGCGATGCTGGCAAAGGTGGGCTCGCCGAGGCAAAGCCCCCGGTCCAGCTAACGTGACGAAGCTGGTCGGCTGGTGACGCCAAAGTCACCGGAGTATGTTGATGAAGAAATAGCAAAGTCCCCGGTCTAGCCGAGATGATGGAGCGGGTCAGTAAGGACACGTTGCAGCTACCATTTCAGCCGAAGTGTTGAAGCAGTTCGTGATGGACATCGGCTTGAAGAAGCAATAGCGTGGCCATGCCGACGCTGGTCATAACTTGTGACGCGGTCGATGCCAGATTGATGAAGTAACCGAGAGGCGATGTCGGAGCGCCTGACCCGTGCAATCCGTGGGGCGATGGTGTTGGTGATGATTTATCCTTCGCGATGCCGAACTCTTGTTCGGCTTGCCGAGCTGATGATCCGATAAGGTTAGGCCCGGCTCGATGAAGCGACGATCTGTATAGCACAGGTCGGCTGACGTGGAGCACTGTTACCGGACTGGTTTGACACCAGCACGATGGTGAAGAGTGCCTCAGAGAAGGATTAAAATTTTATGGGCACGTGTTAAAAACAACGCACGATACCCTAGAATAAAATTCCTTTAAAAAGGTTGTCCAATATCACGTTCATAAAGAAACATGAATTCTGGTCGGATCCGTATTCGCGCAGAAGACATATCCGAAAATTGATGCACTAATCGGAAGGTTCCCGGAGTTTGGACGGTCAGATTGAGCTTAAATTTTGAGAGGTGGTAGATAAAGGAATTCCGCAGCCGATCAACGGTTGAATCTTCCAAAGGACGTCCGAGCTAAGTGCTGGAGACCATGCCCTAAACTCGTCCAGATTCCCATCCATATTTGACAGGGCTCCGGTATATCATAGATTGCCCGAGACTCCTCTATCGGAACTCGACGACATTTTGCATAGTTGTTGTAGACTCAATTCCGCACAATTTCCATCAAAGGAATCGTCAAAGTGATACTCAAGGAGGTGGTGGCAGCGGATACAAGTTCACTATTCGGAAAAACAGCACGGTCACCCGAGGGCAATGTTGACGTTGAGCCCCGGGGCTCCATGGATGATTCCTCCATGATCTTGATAGAGATCGGACTTGATGTTGATGAAAGGCCCTGTCCGAACATGACGATCAAAGATGGAGCGCGGTCCTCGGTCGAGCCAAGGTGACCAGTCGAGCCGGCGACGAAGATGCCGGCGTCGCAATTGATCTGCGGGCAAGCCATTCATCTTTTGTCGATCACACAGCGGAACTCTCAATGAAAGCACCAACGTCGGTGTCAAAACCTGCGGATCTCGGGTAGGGCATCCCGAACTGTGCGTCTAAGGTCGATGGTGACAGGAGACAAGGGACACGATGTTTACCCAGGTTCGGGCCCTCTCTATGGAGGTAATACCCTACGTCATGCTTGATTGATATTGATGAATATGAGTGCTACAAGAGTTGATCTACCACGAGATCGTAATAGCTAAACCCTAGAAGTCTAGCTTGTATGGCTATGATAATGATCTATCGACCAGCCTGGCCTTGGCTTATATAATGCACCAGAGGCCTAGGATAACAAGAGTCCTAGCCAAATACGTTGGTGGAGAAGAGTATTTGTCTTGATCACCAAGTCTTGTGGAATACTCCTTGTATACGACATGGGCTGCCCGAAGTGGCCCATGAGTGAACCGCCGTGGGGGTCCTCGGCCCGATCCAGCTGGTCGGGTGACGACGTGGTGAATACCCCCCTCCCCCCAGTCCATGACACCGTCAATTGTCACAAAAGATTTTCATTCGACCCGATGCACTAGGTATTACATCTAGATCGGATATGAACTCCTTCATCCAGACTCCTTCATTTGATGCTTCCGAAGCAGCTGTGTACTCTGCTTCACACGTAGATCCCGCCACGACGCTTTGCTTGGAGCTGCACCAACTGACAGCTCCACCATTCAATATAAATACATATCCGGTTTGCAACTTAGAGTCATCCGGATCAGTGTCAAAGCTTGCATCGACGTAACCATTTACGACAAGCTCTTTGTCACCTCCATAAATGAGAAACATATCCTTAGGCCTTTTTAGGTATTTTAGGATGTTCTTGACCGCTGTCCAGTGATCCACTACTGGATTACTTTGCTACCTCCCTGCTATACTTATAGCAAAGCACACATCAGGTCTGGTACGCAGCATTGCATACATGATAGAACCTATGGCTGAGGCATAGGGAATGACTTTCATTTTCTCTCTATCTTCTGCAGTGGTCGGGCATTGAGTCTGACTCAACTTCACACCTTGTAACACAGGCAAGAACCATGAAAGTCCAAAGCGTCTTGATCTATCTCTATAGATCTTGATGCCCAATATATAACCAGCTTCACCGAGGTCTTTCATTGAAAAATTCTTATTCAAGTACCTTTTATGCTATCCAAAAATTCTGTATTATTTCCAATCAACAATATGTCATCCACATATAATATTAGAAATGCTACAGAGCTCCCACTCACTTTCTTCTAAATACAGGCTTCTCCAAAAGTCTGTATAAAATCATATGCTTTGATCACACTATCAAAGCATATATTCCAACTTCGAGAGGCTTGCACCAGTCCATAAATGGATCGCTGGAGCTTGCACACTTTGTTAGCACTTTTAGGATCGACAAAACCTTCTGGTTGCATCAAATACAACCCTTCTTTAAGATATCCATTAAGGAATGCAGTTTTGACAGCATAAAATGCAGCAATTGCAAACATGATTCGGACAGACTTAAGCATCGCTACGAGTGAGAAGGTATCATCGTAGTCAACTCCTTGAACTTGTCGAAAACCTCTCACAACAAGTAGAGCTATGTAGATAGTAACATTACCATCAACATCAGTCTTCTTCTTGAAGATCCATTTATTCTCTATGGCTTGTCGATCATCAGGCAAGTCAACCAAAGTCCACACTTTGTTCTCATACATGGATCCTATCTCAGATTTCATGGCCTCAATCCATTTCACGGAATCTGGGCTCATCATCGCTTCCTCATAGTTCGTAGGTTCGTCATGGTTAAGTAACATGACCTCCAGAACAGGATTACCGTACCACTCTAGTGCGGATCGTACTCTAGTTGACCTACGAGGTTCGGTAGTAACTTGATTTGAAGTTTCATGATCATCATCATTAGCTTCCTCACTGATTGGTGTAGGAATCACTAGAACTGATTTCTGTGATGAACTAGTTTCCAATTCGGGAGAAGGTACAATTACCTCATCAAGTTCTACTTTCCTCCCACTCACTTCTTTTGAGAGAAACTCCTTCTCTAGAAACGATCCATTCTTAGCAACGAATATCTTGCCTTTGGATCTGTGATAGAAGGTGTACCCAACGGTCTCCTTTGGGTATCCTATGAAGACACATTTCTCCGATTTGGGTTCGAGCTTATCAGGTTGAAGCTTTTTCACATAAACATCGCAACCCCAAACTTTAAGAAACGACAGCTTAGGTTTCTTGCTAAACCACAATTCATATGGTGTCATCTCAATGGATTTAGATGGTGCCCTATTTAATGTAAATGCAGCTGTCTATAAAGCATAACCCCAAAACGATAGTGGTAAATCGGTAAGAGACATCATATATCGCTCCATATCTAATAAAGTACGGTTACGATGTTCAGACACACCATTACGCTGTGGTGTTCTAGGTGGCGTGAGTTGTGAAACTATTCCACATTGTTTCAAATGAAGACCAAACTCATAACTCAAATATTCACCTCCATGATCAGATCGTAGAAACTTTTTTTCTTGTTATGATGATTTTCTACTTCACTCTGAAATACTTTGAACTTTTCAAATGTTTCAGACTTATGTTTCATTAAGTAGATATACCCATATCTTCTCAAATCATCTGTGAAGGTCAAAAAATAACGATACCCGTCGCGAGCCTCAACACTCATCGGACCGCATACATCAGTATGTATTATGTCCAATAAGTCAGTTGCTCGCTCCATTATTCTGGAGAACGGAGTCTAAGTCATCTTGCACATGAGGCATGGTTCGCAAGTATCAAGTGATTCCAAAATTCCATCAGCATGGAGTTTCTTCATGTGCATTACACCAATATGACCTAAACGGCAGCGCCACAAATAAGTCGCACTGTCATTATTAACTTTGCATCTTTTGGCTTCAATATTATGAATATGTGTATCACTACAATCGAGATTCAACAAAAATAGACCACTCATCAAGGGTGCATGACCATAAAATGTATTACTCATATAAATAGTACAACCATTATTCTCTGATTTAAATGACTAATCGTCTCGCATCAAACAAGATCCCATATAATGTTCATGCTCAACGCTCACACGAAATAACAATTATTTAGGTCTAAAGCTAATCCCAATGGTAGATGTAGAGGTAGCGTTCCGATAGCGATCACATCGACTTTGGAACCATTTCCCATGCGCATCATCACCACATCCTTAGCCAATCTTCATTTAATCCATAGCCCCTGTTTCGAGTTGCAAATGTGAGCAACAGAACCAATATCAAATACCCAGGCGCTACTACGAGCATTAGTAAGGTACACATCAATAAAATGTATATCAAATATACCTTTCACTTTGCCATCCTTCTTATCTGCCAAATACTTGGGGCAATTCCGCTTCTAGTGACCAGTCCCTTTGCAGTAGAAGCACTCAGTCTCAGGCTTAGGTCCAGACCTGGGCTTCTTCCCTTGAGCAGCAACTTGCTTGCTGTTCTTCTTGAAGTTCCCCTTCTTCCCTTTGCCCTTTTTCTTGAAACTAGTGGTCTTGTTAACCATCAACACTTGATGCTCCTTCTTGATTTCTACCTCCGCAGCTTTTATCATCGTGAAGATCTCGGGAATTGTCTTTTCCACCCCTTGCATATTATAGTTCATCACGAAGCCTCTATAGCTTGGTGGCAGTGATTGAAGAACTCTGTCAATGACACTATCATCAGGAAGATTAACTCCCAGCTGAATCAAGTGGTTATGGTATGTGTTCATTGATGGAACTATTCTCCTTCATCTTGCAGCTGTAGAACTTCTTGGAGACTTCATATCTCTCAACTCGGGCATTTGCTTGAAATATTAATTTCAACTCCTGGAACATCTCATATGCTGCATGACGTTCAAAGCGTCTTTGAAGTCCTGATTCTAAGACGTAAACAATGGCACACTGAACTATTGAGTTGTCATCAGATTTAGCTTGACAAACGTTCATGATAAATTTAAGTTCAATTAATCATATTACTTAAGAACTCCCACTTAGATAGACATCCCTCTAGTCATCTAAATGATCACATGATCCATATCAACTAAACCATGTCCGATCATCACGTGAGATGGAGTAGTTTTCAATGGAGAACATCACTATGTTGATCATATCTACTATATGATTCATGTTCGACCTTTCGGTCTCAGTTTTCCAAGGCCATATCTGCATATGCTAGGCTCATCAAGTTTAACCCGAGTATTCTACACGTGCAAAACTGACTTGCACCCGTTGTATGTGAACATAGATCATATCACACCCGATCATCACGTGGTGTCTCGGCACGACGAACTGTAGCAACGGTGCATACTCAGGGAGAACACTTATACCTTGAATTCTGCACATATGTTATTCCCTTTGTCATCAGTATATTACTTGCCCGAGATTCGATCATCGGTATCCTCATACCTAGTTCAATATCGTTACCGGCAAGTCTCTTTACTCATTTCGTAATCCATCATCCCGTAACTAACTCATTAGTCACATTGCTTGCAAGGCTTATAGTGATGTGCATTACCGAGAGGGCCCAGAGATACCTCTCCGATACACGGAGTGACAAATCCTAATCTCGATCTATGCCAACTCAACAAACACCATCGGAGACACCTGTAGAGCATCTTTATAATCACCCAGTTACGTTGTGATGTTTGATAGCACACAAAGTGTTCCTCCGGTATTTGGGAGTTGCATAATCTCATAGTCAAAGGAATATGTATAAGTCATGAAGAAAGCAATATCAATAAAACTAAATGATCATAATGCTAAGCTAACGGATGGGTCTTGTCCATCACATCATTCTCTAATGATGTGATCCCAAATGACAACACATGTCTATGGTTAGGAAACTTAACCATCTTTGATTAACGAGCTAGTCAAGTAGAGGCATACTAGGGATACTCACTTTTGTCTATGTATTCACACATGTACTAAGTTTCCGGTTAATACAATTCTAGCATGAATAATAAACATTTATCATGATATAAGGAAATATAAATAACAACTTTATTATTGCCTCTAGGGCATATTTCCTTCATATGGAACGAGTAAAGAGACTTGTCGGTAATGAGATTGAACTAGGTATGAAGATACCGACGATCGAATCTCGGGCAAGTAACATACCGATGACAAATGGAGTAATGTATGTTGTCTTTGCGGTTTGTCCGATAAAGATCTTCGTAGAATATGTAGGAACCAATATGAGCATCCAGGTTACTGTTGGTTATTGACGGGATTTGTGTCTCGGTCATGTCTACATAGTTCTCGAACCCGAAGGGTCCGCACGCTTAACATTCGATGATGATTTGTATTATGAGTTATGTGTTTTGGTGACCGAAGATTGTTCGGACTCCCGGATGAGATCACGACCATGACAAGGAGTCTCAAAATGGTCGAGAGGTAAAGATTGATATATTGGACGATGGTATTCGGACACCAGAATGGTTTCAGAGTGGTTCGGGTATTTTTCAGAGTACCGGGAGGTTACCGGACCCCCCCCATAAGTAATGGGCCTACATGGGCTAGAGGGGAGAGAGAGGGGACCTCGCAAGGGGTGGCGCGCGTCCTCCCTCAAGGGAGTCCGAATTGGACAAGGGGGAGGGGGCGCGGCCCCCTTTCCTTCTCCTTCTCCTTCTCCCTCTCCTTCTACTTCCCTTTTCCCCCTCCGAAAGAAAGGAAAGGGGGCCCGACTAGGATTGGGAGTCCTGGTCGGTTTTCCCCCCACTCGGGCGCGCCCCTAGGGCCGGCCTCCTCCCCTCCTCCTTTATATACGGGGGCAGGGGCACCCCAAAGCACAATAGTTGTTTCTTAGTCGTGTGCGGTGCCCCCCTCCATAGTTTACTCCTCCAGTCATATTGTCGTAGTGCTTAGGCGAAGCCCTGCATGGATCACATCATCATCACTGTCACCACGCAGCCGTATTGATGAAACTCTCCCTCAACACTTTTCTTGATCAGGAGTTCGAGGGACGTCATTGAGTTGAACGTGTGCTGAACTCGGAGGTGTCATACATTCGGTACTTGATCGGTTGGATCGCGAAGACGTTCGACTATATCAAGCTCATTAACCTAACGCTTCCGCTTTTGGTCTATGACGGTACGTGGACACACTCTCCCCCTCTCATTGCTATGCACCTCCTAGATAGATCTTGCGTGACCGTAGGAATTTTTTTGAAATTGCATGCTACGTTCCCAACAGTTAGCTCATGCCTCTCCCTCATACAAAATTGAAATAATGATCACCGGTCTAGTTATCGATCACCTAGCGACAAATGACTTTCTTGTGTGACAAAAGCTATCTACTTTTATTATCTTGCAATTTATTCGTAGTTTTATTCTCGCAAAGTATTTCTAGTTTTATTCTTGTTCCTGGTAAAGAAAACGTTAAGTGTCGTAGAGTTGTATAGGTGGTCGATAAAAATTGAGGGAATATTTGTTCTAAGTTTAGCTCCTTGTTGGGTTTGACGCTCTTATTAATAGAAAAAGGCTACAAACGATCCCCTATATTTGTGGTTTATCATATCACTGCCCTTTTTTGCACCTCATCCACATGGATCCTTCTTAGTGGGATTGCTGGCAGCCCTATTGTCCATGGTCGAGGCATGCGTAGGGGGGACCTGTTGTCCCCCTTGCTGTTTGTTATTGTGGTCGACCCACTACAAAGAATCCTTGAAGTAGCAACTAGTAGAGTGGTATGTCTCCAACGTATCTATAATTTTTAATTGTTCCATGCTATTATAGTATCAATTGGATCTTTTATATACATTTTCAAGCAACAATATATCATTTTTTGGGACTAACCTTTTAACTTAGTGCAAAGTGCTAGTTGTTGTTTTTTGTGACTAACCTATTTAGTTTTTGAGAATATTAGTACCAAACGAAGTCCAAATGCCACGAAACTTTTTGCAGATTTTTTCTAGCAATAAGAGACCCTGGAAGCTTTGGGTGGGGACGAGAAGATGGAGCAGTGGCCCACGAGGCAACAGGGCGCGCCTAGGGGGTAGGGCGCACTCTGGTGGCTTGTGGGGCCCACGTGGTTTCGTTTTACCTAACCCTGTCTGTATAAATTCTCTAATATCAACCAACAGACGAGTCCACGAAATACTTTTTTCACCGCCACAGGTTCCAAAACCACGATATCTCATCTGGAGGCCTTTTTCGGCACTCTACCGGAGGGGGATTCGATCACGGAGTGGCTCTACATCATCCTTGGTGGCCTTCCGATGATGTGTGAGTAGTTTATCACAGACCTACGGGTCCATAGTTAGTAGCTAGATGGCTTCTTCTCTCTATTTGATCTTCAATACAATGTTCTACTTGTTGTTCTTGGAGTTCTATCCGATGTAATCACTTTTTGCGTTGTGTTTGTTGGGATCCGATGAATTGTGAGTTTATGATCAGATCTATCCATGAATATTATTTGATCTTTCTCTAAACTCTTTTATGAATGATTACTATACCTTCGTAATTCTCTCTGATCTATTGATTTGGTTTGGCCAACTAGATTGATTTATCTTTCAATGGGAGAGGTGCTTTGTAATGGGTTCAATCTTACGGTGCTCAATCCCAGTGACAGAAGGGGACATGACACATATTGTATCATTGCTATTAAGGGTAAAAATATGGGGTTTATCCATACGTGAGTTTATCTTGTCTACATCATGTCATCTTTCTTAAAGTGTTACTCCTTTTTTATGAACTTAGTACACTAGATGCATGCTAGATAGTGGTCGATGTGTGGAGTAATAGTAGTAGATAAAGGCAGGAGTCGGTCTGCTTGTCTCGGGCGTGATGCCTATATATATGATCATTGTCCTAGATATCATCATAATTATTTGCTTTTCTATCAAGTGCCCAACAATAATTTGTTTATCCACTGTATGCTAGTTTCTTGAGAGAAGCCTCAAGTGAAAACTATGGCCCCGGGGTCTATATTTTATCATATATAAAAAACCAAAAATACCTTGCTGTGTTTTTCTTTTATTTACTTTATTTCGTATTTTTTGTCTGATCTATCTATCAAATACCATACAATTTAATCTTGCTCGTAACCGTCGAGGGATTGACAACCCCTTGTTCATGTTGAGTTGCAAGGATTTGTTGTCTATGTGCAGGTGCTGCTAATGAGGTGTTGCTTGGTTCTCCTACTGGATTGATAACCTTGGTTCTTAACTGAGGGAAATACTTATCTCTACTGTACTGCATCATCCTCTCCTCTTCGGGGAAATCCCAATGCAGTTCACAAGTAGCATGGAGGGCTATTCCACAAGATCCACGACCGTGGTGTAATTCCGCGGACCTTGCTATGCACGGATGATGCGGCGGTGTTCATGGCACCCTTCAAGAGAGATATTAACCACCCCTCCAACATACTTCGCCTCTTTGGGGATTTCATCGACTTATCAACCAACTTTCTCAAGAGCTCGATCGTTCCGATCTGTTGTGGGCAAATCAATTTGTCGGCCATTGTACAAAACCTTTCGGCAGCGCGAGGATCCTTCCATGAAATACTTAGGCTTCCTGCTCTCGGTGTGGCGTCTCAAGAAGGTTGACTGCAGTTCCTCAAGGATAAGGCCACGACAAAGTTGGTCCCCTGGGATGGGCAGAACATCATGTCTATGTGGCGCACCGCCTTGGTCAAGTCGGTGCTCTCCTCCCAAGCCATCTACTTCATCACTTCGCTCGTCGTCTCACCAAGCACCCTGAATAACCTTAACAAGTTTGAGCATGCATTCCTTTGAAAACGGATGGACAAGACCACCGGGGCCAAATGTAAGGTCAACTAGAACTCCATTTGCTGGCCAATTGCCTATGGGGGACTTGGATTACTAAACACAGACAAATTTTCTAGGGCTCTAAGGCTCTGTTGGATTTTGTTCGAGTGGAAGGAGCCAAAAAAGATGTAGGTTTGCATGGGCAACCCATGATGTGCCGTGGAATATGACTTATTCTATGCCTCCTCAACTATTATTGTGGGAAACGGTGCGTGTACCCCTTTTTGGGACTCTCCCTGGGTGCAAAACTTCAAGCCCAAGGACATTGCCCCTCTCATCTACATGGCGTCAATGAGGAAGAACTAGAAGGTGTGGGAAGCCCTCAAGAGTGGTGCATAGGTTAAGAAGATCAAAATATCATCCAACTTCTCTCTTGAGCACTTTTGGCAATTTGTCGATATTTGGGGCACCCTCAGTGATTTCCACCTTCAAGAAGACATCGACGACGATGAAAGGATCGAGAAGAGGTGTCTAGAGGGGGGTGAATAGACTCTAAACAAGAAAAGTTGCAGTTTTTAATTCTTTAGGTTCATGTGGAGTATTAGCACAAGTTTAAACATTCACAATACATATCAAGCAAGCATGCAAGCATACAAAGAGTATATGAGCAGCGGAAAGTAAAGCATGCAAGTTGCAATAATGTAAAGAGAAGGGATTGGAGTGTGCAAAAACATCACGTTGATGGAGACTTCAACCCACGAAGGGTAACGGTTGCGCGGGTCCACGGAGGGCTCCACCCACGAAGGGTCCACGAAGAAGGAACCTTGTCTATCCCACCATGGTCGTCGCCACGAAGGACTTGCCTCACTAGGGTAGATCTTCACGAAGTAGGCGATCTCCTTGCCCTTACAAACTCCTTGGTTCAACTCCACAATCTTATTGGAGGCTCCCAAGTGACACCTAGCCAATCTAGGAGACACCATTCTCCAAGAAGTAACAAATGGTGTGTTGATGATGAACTCCTTGCTCTTGTGCTTCAAACGATAGTCTCCCCAACACTCAACTCTCTCTCATAGGATTGGATTTGGTAAAAGAAGATTTGAGTGGAAAGCAACTTGGGGAAGGCTAGAGATCAAGATTTATGTGGTTAGAATGGAATATCTTGACCTCAACACAAGTGTAGGTGGTTCTCTCTCAGAAAATATGTATTTGAAGTGTAGGCATGTTCTGATGGCTCTCTCCACGAATGAAGAGTGGGTGGAGGGGTATTTATAGCCTCCACACAAAATCTAACCATTACACACAAATCACCAAACTCGCTGGGAATGATTCAGAGAACTCGGTCAGACCGATTTAGTTCATAATGTGACCGTTAGGTGTTTTGGTGGGACCGACTGGATCAATTCGGTGGGACTGATGTGCTAGGGTTAGGGTAAATCCAAAACTCAGTTTGACCGATTACTCAAACTCGGTGGGACCGATTTGGGTAATAAGGAAACAGAGAGTTGGCCAAGCAAACTCGGTGGGCCGATTGTATATCTCGGTGGGACCGAAAATATTGCAATAGGTAACAGAGAGTTTGCAAGCCCATCTCGGTGAGACCGGGATCCCATCGGTGAGATCGAACTGATTAGGGTTTCTGGCAGTGGCTATGTCAACTGAACTCGGTGGCGCCGGATAGAAAGAATTGGTGGGGCCGAGTTGGATATTTGGTGTGGGACATATTTGGAAGTGAGAAAGTGGTTGAGGGCTTTGGAGCATATCACTAAGCACTTTGAGCAAGCAAGCCATTAAGCAACACCTCATCCCTTCTTAATAGTATTGGCTTTCCTATGGACTCAATGTGATCTTGGATCACTAAAATAGAAAATGTAGAGTCCCGACCTTTGAGCTTGAGCCAATTCTTTATCCTTAGCATATTGAAGGGGTTCCACATCCTCTAGTCCATGCCACTCCATTGTTGAACTTGTATGAAACATACTAGGTAGAACCATTAGTCCAACAAGAGATATGTTGACATTAATTACCAAAATCACCCAGGGAGCACTTCTGCTTTCAATCTCCCCCTTTTTGGTAATTGATGACAACATACATCAAAGCTTTAGATAAAGATATAGAGAACAACAAGTAAAGCTTTGGAAAGACATGTAACATGCAAAGGCTCCCCCTATATGCATGCAATCATATAAATATGAAACATATGAGCATGTGAATGCATAAGCATGACAGAGTAAGCCATGTGTTACATGTATCTTGGCTATATGCATCAGAGTGAAAGATGTAAATATAGGGAATGTGCCTTCGTGCTCATGAGTCCTTCTTGCAAACAATATGTACATCAGCAAGAAATCCTCATGCACATGATTGTGATGCATATACTTACCTTGTGGTTTTGAGTTGGCTTAGAAGGGAATGGACCTGAGTAAACAAGGTTAGATAGCACAGATACATCTACTAGCCAGAGCAAACAAAAGAACCACAAAGGTACCAAGACTGGGATGACATGTAGAGTGTGAGTACTGAGTACTCTATTGGATATAGACATGTCCCCAAAGGTAAAGATGTGCAATAGAAACAGAGATTTCCTCCCCTTAGATGTCTTGCTCCCCCTGAATCTTGAATGGGATATTGGGAGAAGGTAGGGAACAGAAAATCAGAGCAAAAGAAAAGACAACAGAGCTAATGCAAGCAGTCAAATATGATCAAATACGAACATGTCTTTCCCCTCTTAAAGACATGTAACTTCTCTCCTCTTGAACACCAAGCATCTGGGGTTTTCTTACTCTCTTCCCCTTGAGTGTTCTCTCCCCCTATAGAAATGATTAAGCATAGAGCTTTGATGTGATCTCTCTCTCCCCCTTTGACATCAATTTCCAAGAAGGGCTCTTTTGGATTTTTGTTTTATTGCAGAAGGGTTTGGTCCTTGAGTCACAAAGCAGGTCGAAGGTGATGATGGTAGAGGACAAGAGTCATTGAGTGGAGCTGGAGCAAAAATGAATGCAGGAATAAGTGGCAAGTTGTCTTTCCTGTAGTGAAATCAGTAGCACCGAGTTGTTTGCTTCGGTGGCACCGAGCGAATTCGGTTGGGCCAAAGGAAACAAACCGGTGTGACCGAGTCCATCACAGAGAAAACACTTCTTTCCTCAGCTCACTAGGCACTTAAGATCTCACAAGGATTTTCAAGGAATTTGCTGAAAGATTTGCAATGAATTGGATGCAGAAAATGCAGAATGACAAGAAAGAAAAGAAATAAAAGGATCTAGATGATTTTTTGAAAGGAGAAAACACATATGCATGAGACAAATGCAAGAGGAAACACAAGAGAACTTCATCTAGAGATGGGCTGTGACAAAGTCACCTATGTTAGAGTATATTGACTTAGGAGTCAAGTGAGGTCACTTGATCTTTGGTCATACTCATCGTTTAAGCTCAAAAATGGGGTTACCATTTTTCATTTAACCATCTTGATATATTCACATCTTGTTGAGTTGCTCTAACCCATGACTTGGAGTAAAGCTTCTCTAAGATGGAATAACATACCTTGGGTGGTGGTGTTGATCTTGATCATGTAGTTGAACTTGTGTGGGTTGCTCAAGGTTGATGTAGCTCATAAAGATTTGGGAGCACCCCCTTGGAATTTTGAGCTAATCTTCCTACATGGGTTAGCTTTGCAAGGAAGAGCACTTTGTGTATCCAACATGACAATCATAAATCTTAATGTAGAATGTCTCAAAGGATATGTTTGAAGAGTTTTGTGCTTCCTTGTCATCAACCACCATTATGTAGAGACTTGATGATGTAGAGATTGCTCAAGATATGAGTGAGTTGCAATTTCATGGATTCAGATTCATCCAAGTACCTACAAGGGTAAGATATCATGCAAGGGTGCAAGAATATCCAAGACATATAGATAGCATCATGAAAGAAATATCAAGGATTAGTCAAATGCTCATGCCTTGCATGTATTCAAATGGAGTTCCTACTCCAAGTTTGAAGCATCAATGATGTTCAATTAACCTATCAAACGGTAAAAGACTTTCTCATCAAGTGGTTTGGTAAATATATCCGCTAATTGCTTATCGGTGAGAACATGCCTAAGATCAATGTCCCCTTTGGCAACATGATCTTGAATGAAATGATGACGAACTTCAATATGCTTAGTTCGAGAATGTTGCACGGGATTGTGTGCAATCTTAATAGCACTTTCATTTTCACAAAGCAATGGAACATGTTTCACATATATCCCATAATCTTTAAGAGTTTGGGTCATCCAAAGTAGTTGAGCACAACATGATCCAGAAGCAATGCATTTCACTTCGGCGGTGGATAAGGATACCGAGTTTTGTTTCTTGGAGGACCAAGACACAAGAGATCTACCAAGAAATTGACAAGTACCTAAAGTGGACTTTCTATCAACCTTGTCTCCGGCATAGTCCGAATAGGAGTAACCAACAAGATCGAAAGAAGACCTCTTAGGATACCAAATGCCAAAATTTGGTGTGTGTATTAAGTATCTCACTATCCTTTTCACGGCCTTAAGATGACACTCTTTAGGGGTCGCTTGATATCTTGCACACATGCACACACTCAGCATAATATCAGGACGAGAGGCACATAGATATAACAATGAACCAATCATAGAGCGGTAAACTTTTTGATCAACCGGTTCACCATCTTTGGTCAAATCAAGATGTCCACTAGTAGGCATGGGTGTAGACATACCTTTGCATTCTTGCATATTGAACTTCTTGAATAAATCCTTGGTGTACTTTGTTTGAGAGACAAAGGTACCTTCCCTAGTTTGCTTGATTTGCAAACCAAGAAAGAATTTGAGTTCACTCATCATAGACATCTCAAACTTCTCCGACATTAGCTTTCCAAACTTCTCACTAAAATGAGGGTTAGTTGAACCAAATATAATATCATCAACATAAATTTGGCACACAAATAGTTCTCCATTAACCCTTTTAGTAAAAATAGTAGAATCAATTTTACCAATTTCAAAGCCATTTTCAATAAGGAACTTGGTCAAGCATTTATACCATGCTCTAGGGGCTTGTTTAAGACAATAAAGGGCTTTGTGAAGTTTGTAAACATGATTAGGTTTCTTAGGATTGACAAAGTCGGGAGGTTGCTTAACGTAAACTTCCTCCTCAATTTCACCATTTAGAAAAGCACTTTTAATATCCATTTGGTACAAGGTGATACCATGGTGATTAGCATAAGCAAGTAAGATGTGAATGGACTCAAGTCTAGCAACGGGAGCATATGTCTCACCATAGTCCATACCTTCGACTTGAGTGTAGCCTTGGGCGACTAGGCGAGCTTTGTTGCGGACGACTTGACCATCTTCATCTTGCTTGTTGCGAAACACCCATTTGGTACCAATGATGTTGTGGTTGTTGTCGGGCTTCTCGACCAATGTCCACACTTGATTTCTCTCAAAGTTGTGTAGCTCTTCATGCATAGCATTAATCCAATCCGGATCTTCCAATTCTTCTTAAACCTTCATAGGTTCAATGCTAGAGATGAATGAGTAATGTTCACAAAAGTTAGCCAAACGAGTTCTAGAGCGAGTGATTCTCCCGGTTTGGATATCATTGTAGATTTACTCGACGGGATGATATTTAGTGATTCTTGCTCGAACTCGTGGAAGCTTTGGCTTGTCTCGGAGTGGAACATCCTCTTCATCTTGATCTTCTTCTTGGCCTTCTTCATTGTTGACGTTGTCATTTTCTTGTCGTGGTGGAGAAGGAGGTTGTTGACGTTCACCTTGGTGTACTTCCTCGTTTTCTCCGTCTTGGTGTGCCCCACTTGTGGATGCTTCCGTATCAATTCTTGGTTCACCATGTCGTGAGGTGGAAGCTTCCACTTGGATGGACGAGGTACTCTCCTTCACCTCCATTGGATGAATCTTGCCAATAGACAAGTCTTGGATTGCTTCCGAAGGGTCTTTGTCTCCTACATCAATTGACAATTTCTCTACTTGCGAGCCGTTAGATTCATCAAACTTCACATCTACCGTATCTTCAACCTTACGAGTGAAATTGTTGTAGACACGGTAAGTGTGAGAGTTTGAGCCATAACCAAGTAGGAAACCTTCATGAGATTTAGGAGCAAATTTAGAACGACGATGCTTATCAAGAATGTAGCACTTTGAGTCGAATACTCGAAAGTATCCAACTTGGAGTTTGTTACCGGTGAGGAGCTCGTATGTCGTCTTGCTGAGTAGCTTGTGAAGATACAAGCGATTTGTTGCATGACAAGCTATCTCAACCGCTTCCGCCCAAAAGTGTTTTGGAGTCTTGTACTCATCAAGCATCGTTCTTTCCATCTCAATAAGAGTCCGGTTCTTCCTCTCAACAACTCCATTTTGTTGAGGTGTGTACATAGCTGAGAACTCATGTGAAATCCCCTCTTCGTCAAGAAAGGTATCCACATTTGTGTTCTTGAACTCCATTCCGTTTTCGCTCCAAATCTTCTTGGTTTTCACGTCAAATTGATTTTGGGCCTTCCCACGAAGTTTTTGAAGATCTTTTGGACCTGCAATTTGTCATCAAGAAAGAACACCCACGTAAATCTTGAAAAATCATCAACAATGACTAGACCAAATGGGTTACCACCGAGACTCTTGTAGGCATTAGGACCAAAGAGATCCATGTGAATTAGCTTGAGTGGTCTTTTCGTGGTCATGATGTTCTTCGCGCGATGACTTCCTCCAACCTGTTTTCCTGCCTAATAAGCACTACAAAGTCTATCCTTGTAAAATATGACATCTTTTATTCCAAGGATATGATCACCTTTAATAAGCTTATCAAGATTTCACATACCCACATGACCTAGTCTTCTATGCCACAATCAGCCTTTAGAAGATTTAGCAATTAAGCAAGTTCTAGGTTGAGCCTTTTTAGTGAAATCAACAATGTAAAGATCACCTCAACGTATACCGGTAAAGACCATTTTACGATTGTCTCTATGAAACACTTAGCAATCTACCTCAGTAAACAGGACATTGAAACCGAAATCAGCAAGTCTAGATACTGAAAGTAAATTGTACCCAAGAGATTCAACGAGCATGACATTTTGTATGGAGTTATCATGTGAG
This sequence comes from Triticum urartu, assembly GCF_003073215.2. Taxonomy (NCBI): domain Eukaryota; kingdom Viridiplantae; phylum Streptophyta; class Magnoliopsida; order Poales; family Poaceae; genus Triticum; species Triticum urartu. The sequence goes on along the minus strand of NC_053023.1, from coordinate 404,685,583 downwards.
AGGGCCACCTTACCTAGGCCAACCACCTTACCCTTTGAGTTATCACCAAAGGTGACATACTTTCGAGGGCCGTCGTTTTCAGCAAGCTCACAGAACATATCTTTATCTCCGATCATATGATCAGTACATCCACTATCAAGGACCCATTCCTTCCCTCCGGCCATGTAGCCGCGAAGATTTGCCATAAGACCAAAGTGTCTCATTGCATCATCAAGATCACAATCACTATTATCATCCTCATCATAGTATCCATGTTCAACATCATCTTGTGATTGATCAACTCCTAGAGAGGGTAATTCATTAGATAAATGATCATTTCTATGGTTATCTTTATGAATTCTAATAGCTTTGGAAATGATATTGCTAATGATTCCAACATCTCCTTTGGCACTTGTAAGATTTGTAAGCTCAAATACGGAGTCACCAAATTTGGGATCATTGGAACTCATCTTAACCAAGGCAATGGACTTATGAAGAATCTCATCTAAGTTCTTCAAGGAATAGTTTGGAAAACGTTCCTCAAGGAATCTCCATGTAGTTCAGGCACAATCAAGAGTAGGCAAACATCCAATCAAGTTTCTAGGCAAGCCTCTAGTGATAATATTAATAGTTCTAAGGTTGCGGATCATGTCAATAGACTCATCAACGGTAGGATGCAAAGGATCAACATGAGGTGCACAAGGGCTAGTAATGTACTTGTTCAAATGATATTCATTGAAAATCTCAAGCATTTCATTTTTCCACTCATAGAAGAACTCTCCATAAAGGATGGGCACTCTACGTCTAAGACTCCCCAAAGTAGACACATCCATCTTCCTCCAAAGGTGTTTAAAACAAGGCAATGGAGACTAATGCTCTGATACCAATTGAAAGGATCGAGAAGAGGTGTCTAGAGGGGGGTGAATAGACTCTAAACAAGAAAAGTTGTAGTTTTTAATTCTTTAGGTTCATGTGGAGTATTAGCACAAGTTTAAACATTCACAATACATATCAAGCAAGCATGCAAGCATACAAAGAGTATATGAGCAGCGGAAAGTAAAGCATGCAAGTTGCAAGAATGTAAATAGAAGGGATTGGAGTGTGCAAACGCAATTTGGAGACACGGAGATTTTTGGCGTGGTTCCGATAGGTGGTGCTATCGTACATCCACGTTGATGGAGACTTCAACCCACGAAGGGTAACGGTTGCGCGAGTCCACGGAGGGCTCCACCCACGAAGGGTCCACGAAGAAGCAACCTTGTCTATCCCACCATGGTCGTCGCCCACGAAGGACTTGCCTCACTAGGGTAGATCTTCACGAAGTAGGCGATCTCCTTGCCCTTACAAACTCCTTGGTTCAACTCCACAATCTTGTCGGAGGCTCCCAAGTGACACCTAGCCAATCTAGGAGACACCACTCTCCAAGAAGTAACAAATGGTGTGTTGATGATGAACTCCTTGCTCTTGTGCTTCAAATGATAGTCTCCCCAACACTCAACTCTCTCTCATAGGATTGGATTTGGTAGAAAGAAGATTTGAGTGGAAAGCAACTTGGGGAAGGCTAGAGATCAAGATTTATGTGGTTAGAATGGAATATCTTGACCTCAACACAAGTGTAGGTGGTTCTCTCTCAGAAAATATGTATTTGAAGTGTAGGCATGTTTTGATGGCTCTCTCCACAAATGAAGAGTGGGTGGAGGGGTATTTATAGCCTCCACACAAAATCTAACCGTTACACACAAATCACCAAACTCGGTGGGACCAATTCAGAGAACTCGGTCAGACTGATTTGGTTCATAATGTGACCATTAGGTGTTTCCGTGGGACCGATGTGCTAGGGTTAGGGTAAATCCAAAACTCGGTTTGACTGATTACTCAAACTCGGTGGGACCGATTTGGGTAATAAGCGAAACAGAGAGTTGGCCAAGAAAACTCGGTGGGGCCGATTGTATATCTCGGTGGGATCGAAAATATTGCAATAGGTAACAGAGAGTTTTCAAGCCCATCTCGGTGAGACCGGGATCCCATCGGTGAGACCGAACTGATTAGGGTTTCTGGCAGTGGCTTTGTCAACTGAACTCGGTGGCGCCGGATAGAAAGAATCGATGGGGCCCAGTTGGATATTTGGTGTGGGACATATTTGGAAGTGAGAAAGTGGTTGAGGGCTTTGGGGCATATCACTAAGCACTTTGAGCAAGCAAGACATTAAGCAACACCTCATCCCTTCTTAATAGTATTGGCTTTCCTATGGACTCAATGTGATCTTGGATCACTAAAATAGAAAATGTAGAGTCCTGAGCTTTGAGCTTGAGCCAATTCTTTGTCCTTAGCATATTGAAGGGGTTCCACATCCTCTAGTCCACGCCACTCCATTGTTGAACTTGTCTGAAACATACTAGGTAGAAACATTAGTCCAACAAGAGATATGTTGACATTAATTACCAAAATCACCTAGGGAGCACTTGTGCTTTCAGACAACTTTGTTTGGAAGCACTCTGCCAACGGTCTATACACAACGGAATCCTCCTTGCTCACCCATGGAACACACGGTGTGGAAAATTTGGGCTCCACCTAAGGTCAAGTTCTTTGCCCGGTCTGCCATCCAAAACAGAGTATGGATCACGGGTAGGCTGGCCAAGTGCGGCTGGCCAAATTGTGGCTTATGTCCCCTATGAAAGTGTGATAATGAATTGGTTGATTGTCCATTCTTCAAATGTCGGTTCACCATTAGGCTTTGGCGCATGATCAAGGATTGGCTCCAACTTGTTCACGTCGATACCTCCACCTGGCCTCTGTGGCAATCCATCAAAGATTGGTAGCCCGGGTTGACAGATTCTTCCATCCCTAACCGGAAATCCATCCCCTCTCTCACCATGCTCACCCTGTGGTATATTTGGAATGAGAGAAACACCCGTGTCTTCCGCAACAAGGCCACGCCGCCCCCGGTTATCCTCGACAACATCAAGAGAGAGGCATCGTTCTGGGTCACTATAGGCGCCAAGAAATCAGTGTCCATCATGTCGAGAGTGATAACTTCATGTAATATTAAGGGGTGTTTGTACACAAAACTCTATTCTCTTAATATATATATATATATATATATATGTGGCAAATCTTTTGCCCGTTAAAAGAACATTGTCTAGTTATAAGAGCATGTTTGGCACTTCCTCTACCCATTAATCTTAGAGCATCTCTAGCCGACCCTCTATAATTTAGCCCCTCAAACGGCCTCTCCACCTTATTTCTTTATATGTAAATGTTGGGGAACGCATTAATTTCAAAAAAATTCCTACGCACACGCAAGATCGTGGTGATTCATAGCAATGAGAGGGGAGAGTGTTGTCCACGTACCCTCGTAGACCGTAAGCGGAAGCGTTATGACAACGCGGTTGATGTAGTCGTACATCTTCACGATCGATCGATCCTAGTACCGAAAGTACGGCACCTTCACAATCTGCACACGTTCGGCTCGATGACGTTCCATGAACTCAGAATCCAGTAGTGTTGAGGGAGAGCTTCGTCAGCACGACGGTGTGATGATGGTGATGATGATGCTACCGGAACAGGGCTTCGCCTAAGCATCGCTACGATATGACCGAGGTGGATTATGGTGGAGGGGGGCACCGCACACGGCTGGAAACAATCAACTTGTGTGTTCTAGGATGCCCCCTCCCCCGTATATAAAGGAGCAAGGGGGAGGCCGGCCGGCCCTAGTGGCGCGCCAAGGGAGGAGGAATCCTCCTCCTAGCAGGAGTAGGATTCCTCCTTTCCTAGTCCTACTAGGAGGAGAAGCGGAAGGAAGGAAGGGAGAGGAAGAGGAGCAGGAAAGGGGGGGGGGGCGGCTCCCTCCCTAGTCCAATTCGGACTCCCTATAGGGAGGGGGAGTGGATGCCCCTTGTGGGCTGCCTCCCCTCTTCCCTATGGCCCATGAAGGCCCAACTTTCCCCCCCGGGGGGGGGGGGGGGGGGGGGGGGGGGGGGGGTTCCGGTAACCCTCCGGCACTCTGGTTTTCTCCGAAATCACCCGGAACACTTCCAGTGTCCTAATATAGCCGTCCAATATATCAATCTTTATGTCTCGATCCTTTCGATACTCCTTGTCATGTCTGTGATCATATCTGGGACTCCGAACTACCTTCGGTACATCAAAACACATAAACTCATAATATTGATCATCACCGAACGTTAAGCATGCGGACCCTACGGCTTCGAGAACAATATGGACATGACCGAGACACGTCTCCGATCAATAACCAATAGGGGAACCTGGATGTTCATATTGGCTCCCACATATCCTACGAAGATCTTTATCGGTCAAACCGCATAACGATATACGTTGTTCCCTTTGTCATCCGTATGTTACTTGCCCGAGATTCGATCGTCGGTATCCCAATACCTAGTTCAATCTCGTTACCAGCAAGTCTCTTTCTCGTTCGGTAATGCATCATCCTGCAACTAACTCATTAGTCACATTTCTTGCAACGCTTATAGTGATGTGCATTACCGAGAGGGCCCAGAGATACCTCTCCGATACTCGGAGTGACAAATCCTAATCTCGATCTATGCCAACTCAACAAACACCATCGGAGACACCTGTAGAGCATATTTATAGTCACCCAATTACTTGTGACGTTTAATAACACACAAGGTGTTCCTCCGGTATTCGGGAGTTGCATGATCTCATAGTCATAGGAACATGTATAAGTTATGGAGAAAGCAATAGCAACAAACTAAACAATCACCGTGCTAAGCTAACAGATGGGTCAAGTCAATCACATCATTTTCTAATGATGTGATCCCGCTAATCAAATGACAACTCATGTCTATGGTCAGGAAACATAACCATCATTGATTCAACGAGCTAGTCAAGTAGAGGCATACTAGTGACCCTCTGTTTGTCTATGTATTCACACATGTACTAAGTTTCCGGTTAATACAATTCTAGCATGAATAATAAACATTTATCATGATATAAGGAAATATAAATAACAACTTTATTATTGCCTCTAGGGCATATTTCCTTCAGTCTCCCACTTGCACTAGAGTCAATAATCTAGATTACATTGTAATTATTCTAACACCCATGGAGTCTTGATGTTGATCATGTTTTTTCTCGTGAGAGAGGCTTAGTCAATGGGTCTGCAACATTCAGATCTGTATGTATCTTGCAAATCTCTGTGTCTCCCTCCTTGACTTGATCGCGGATGGAATTGAAGCGTCTCTTGATATGCTTGGTTCTCTTATGAAATATGGATTCCTTTGCCAAGGCAATTGCACCAGTATTCTCACAAAAGATTTTCATTGGACCCGATGCACTAGGTATGACACCTAGATCAGATATGAACTCCTTCATCCAAACTCCTTCATTTGCTGCTTCCGAAGCAGCTATGTATTCCGCTTCACACGTAGATCCCGCCACGACGCTCTGCTTGAAACTGCATCAACTGACAGATCCACCATTTAATAAAAACACGTATCTAGTTTGTGACTTAGAGTCATCTCGATCAGTGTCAAAGCTTGCATCAGCGTAACCGTTTAGGACGAGCTCTTTGTCACCTCCATATATGAGAAACATATGCTTAGTCCTTTTCAGGTATTTCAGGATGTTCTTGACTGTTGTCCAGTGACCCACTCCTGGATTACTTTGGTACCTCCCTGCTAAACTGATAGCAAGGCACACATCAGGTCTGGTACACAACATTGCATACATGATAGAGCCTATGGCTGAAGCATAGGGAACACCTTTCATTTTCTCTCTATCTTCTACAGTGGTCGAGCATTGAGTCTGACTCAACTTCACACCTTGTAATACAGGCAAGAACTCTTTCTTTGCTTGATCCATTTTGAACTTCTTCAAAACTTTATCAAGGTATGTGCTTTGTGAAATTCCAATTAAGCGTCTTGATATATCTCTATAGATCTTGATGCCCAATATATAAGCAGCTTCACTGGGGTCTTTCATTGGAAAATTCTTATTCAAGTATCCTTTTATGCTATTCAGAAATTCAGTATCATTTCCGATCAACAATATGTCATCTACATATAATATCAGAAATGCTACATAGCTCCCACTCACTTTCTTGTAAATACAGGCTTCTCCAAAAGTCTGTATAAAACCATATGCTTTGATCACACTATCAAAGCGTATATTCCAACTCTGAGAGGCTTGCACCAGTCCATAAATGGATAGCTGGAGTTTGCACACTTTTGTTAGCACCTTTTGGATCGACAAAACCTTCTGGTTGCATCATATACAACTCTTATTTAAGATATCCATTAAGAATGCAGTTTTGACATCCATTTGCCAAATTTCATAATCATAAAATGCGGCAATTGCTAACATGATTCGGCCAGACTTAAGCATCCCTACGGGTGAGAAGGTCTCATCGTAGTTAACTCCTTGAACTTGTCGAAAATCTTTTGCAACAAGACGAGCTTTGTAGACAGTAACATTACCGTCAGTGTCAGTCTTCTTCTTGAAGATCCATTTATTCTCTATGGCCTGCCGATCATCGGGCAAGTCAACCAAATCCACACTTTGTTCTCATATATGGATCCCATCTCAGATTTCATGGCCTCAAGCCATTTTGCGGAATCTGGGCTCATCATCGCTTCCTCATAGTTCGTAGGTTCGTCATGGTCAAGTAACATGACCTCCAGAATAGGATTACCGTACCACTCTGGTGCGAATCTAACTCTGGTTGACCTACGAGGTTCGGTAGTAACTTGATTTGAAGTTTCATGATCATCATCATTAGCTTCCTCACTTACTGGTGTAGGAATCACTGGAACTGATTTCAGTGATGAACTACTTTCCAATAAGGGAGCAGGTACAATTACATCATCAAGTTCTACTTTCCTCCCACTCACTTCTTTCGAGAGGAACTCCTTTTCTAGAAAGGATCCATTCTTAGCAACGAATATCTTGCCTTCGGATCTGTGATAGAAGGTGTACCCAACAGTCTCCTTTGGGTATCCTATGAAGACACATTTCTCCGATTTGGGTTCGAGCTTATCAGGTTGAAGCTTCTTCACATAAGCATCGCAGCCCCAAACTTTAAGAAATGACAACTTGGGTTTCTTGCCAAACCAAAGTTCATAAGGTGCCGTCTCAACGGATTTAGATGGTGCCCTATTTAACGTGAATGCAGCAGTCTCTAAAGCATAACCCCGAAACGATAGTGGTAAATCAGTGAGAGACGTCATAGATCGCACCATATCTAATAAAGTGTGGTTACGACGTTCGGACACACCATTACGTTGTGGTGTTCCAGGTGGCGTGAGTTGCGAAACTATTCCGCATTGTTTCAAATGAAGTCCAAAGTCATAACTCAGATATTCACCTCCATGATCAGATCGCAGAAACTTGATTTTCTTGTTATGATGATTTTCCACTTCACTCTGAAATTCTTTGAACTTTTCAAATGTTTCAGACTTATGTTTCATTAAGTAGATATACCCATATCTTCTCAAATCATCTTTGAAGGTGAAAAATAACGATATCCACCATGAGCTTCAATGTTCATTGGACCACATACATCAGTATGTATGATTTCCAATAACTCTGTTGCTCGCTCCATTGTTCCGGAGAACGGAGTTTTAGTCATCTTGCCCATGAAGCATGGTTCGCAAGTACCAAGTGATTCATAATCAAGTGATTCCAGAAGTCCATCAGAATGGAGTTTCTTCATGCGCTTTACACCAATATGACCTAAACGGCAGTGCCACAAATAAGTTGCACTATCATTATCAACTCTGCATCTTTTGGCTTCAATACTATGAACATGTGTATTAGTACTATCAAGATTTAGTAAAAATAGACCACTCATCAAGGGTGCATGACCATAAAAGATATTACTCATATAAATAGAACAACCATTATTCTCTGATTTAAATGAATAACCGTCTCGCATTAAACAAGATCCAGATATAATATTCATGCACAATGCTGGCACCAAATAACAATTATTTAGGTCTAAAACTAATCTCGAAGGTAGATGTAGAGGTAGCGTGCCGACGGCGATCACATCGACTTTGGAACCATTTCCAACGTGCATCGTCACCTCGTCCTTAGCCAATCTTCGCTTAATCCGTAGCCCTGTTTCGAGTTGCAAATGTTATCAACTGAACCAGTATCAAATACCTAGGTACTACTGCGAGCATTAGTTAGGTACACATCAATAACATGTATATCAAATATACCTTTCACTTTGCCATCCTTCTTCTCCGCCAGATACTTGGGGCAGTTCCGCTTCCAATGACCAGTCCCTTTGCAGTAGAAGCACTCAGTCTCAGGCTTAGATCCAGACTTAGATTTCTTCACTTGAGCAGCAACTGGCTTGCTGTTCTTCTTGAAGTTCCCCTTCTTGCCTTTACCCTTTTTCTTGAAACTGTTGGTCTTGTTGACCATCAACACTTGATGCGCCTTCTTGATTTCTACCTCCGCAACTTTTAGCATTGCGAAGAGCTCAGGAATCATCTCATCCATCCCTTGTATATTATAGTTCATCACAAAGCTCTTGTAGCTTGGTGGCAGTGATTGAAGAACTCTGTCAATGACACTATCATCAGGAAGATTAACTACCAATTGAGTCAAGTGGTTGTGGTACCCAGACATTCTGAGTATATGTTCACTGACAGAACTATTCTCCTCCATCTTGCAGCTGTAGAACTTATTGGAGACTTCATATCTCTCAGTCCGGGCATTTGCTTGAAATATTAACTTCAACTCCTGGAACATCTCATATGCTCCATGACGTTCAAAACATCGTTGAAGTCCCGGTTCTAATCCGTAAAGCATGGCACACTAAACTATCGAGTAGTCCTCAGCTTTGCTCTGCCAGGTTTTCACAACATCTGGCGTTGCTCCTGCAACGGGTTTCTCACGTAGCGGTGCTTCCAGGACATCATTCTTTTATGCAGCAGTGAGGATAATCCTCAAGTTACGGACCCAGTCTGTGTAGTTTCTACCATCATCTTTCAACTTAGCTTTCTCTAGGAACACATTAAAATTCAATGGAACAACAACACGGGCCATCTATCTACAATAACATAGACATGCAAAATACTATCAGGTACTAATTTCATGATAAATTAAAGTTCAATTAATCAAATTACTTAAGAACTCCCACTTAGATAGACATCTCTCTAATCATCTAAGTGATCACGTGATCCATATCAACTTAAACCATGTCCGATCATCATGTGAGATGGAGTAGTTTTCAATGGTGAACATCACTATGTTGATCATATCTACTATATGATTCATGCTCGACCTTTCGGTCTCAGTGTTCCGAGGCCATATTTTCATATGCTAGGGTCGTCAAGTTTAACCCGAGTATTCTGTGTGTGCAAAACTGGCTTGCACCCGTTGTATCTGAACGTAGAGCTTATCACACCCGATCATCATGTGGTGTCTTGGCACGACAAACTATAGCTACAGTGCATACTCAGGGAGAACACTTATACCTTGAAATTTAGTGAGAGATCATCTTATAATGCTACCACCAAACTAAGCAAAATAATATGCATAAAGGATAAACATCACATGCAATCAATATAAGTGATATAATATGGTCATCATCATCTTGTGCCTTTGATCTCCATCTCCAAATCACAGTCATGATCACCATCGTCACCGGCTTGACACCTCGATCTCCATTGAAGCATCATTGTCGTCTCGCCAACTATTGCTTCTACGACTATCGCTACCGTTTAGTGATGAAGTAAAGCAATTCCATGGCGATTGCATTTCATACAATAAAGCGACAACCATATGGCTCCTGCCAGTTGCCGATAACTGTGTTACAAAACATGATCATCTCATACAATAAAATTTAGCATCATGTCTTGACCATATCACATGACAACATGCCCTGCAAAAACAAGTTAGACGTCCTCTACTTTGTTGTTGCAAGTTTTACATGGCTGCTACGAGCTGAGCAAGAACCGTTCTTACCTACGCATCAAAAACCACAACAGAGTATAGTGGTTGCTTTTTGATCTTTAGAAAGAACCATGTTCATTGAATTTGATTCAACTAAAGTTGGAGAAACTGACACCCACCAGCCACATGTGTGCGAAGCATGTCGGTAGAACCAGTCTCGCGTAAGCGTACGCGTAATGTCGGTTTGGGCCGCTTCATCCAACAATACCGCCGAATCAGGAAACATCTAGTGACGGCAAGCAATATGTATATACCCACGCCCACAACTCCTTTGTGTTATACTCGTGCATATAACATCTACGCATAAACCTGGCTCAGATGCGAACGCAGTAATTTCAAAAAATTTCCTACGCACACGCAAGATCATGGTGATGCATAGCAACGAGAGGGTAGAGTGTTGTCCACGTACCCTCGTAGACCGTAATCGGAAGCGTTATGACAACGCGGTTGATGTAGCCATACGTCTTCACGATCGACCGATCCTAGTACCGAAAGTACGGCACCTCCATGATCTACACATGTTCGGCTCAGTGACGTCCCACGAACTCACGATCCAGCAGAGTGTCGAGGGAGAGCTTCATCAGCACGACGGCATGATGACGGTGATGATGCTGCTACCAGAACAGGGCTTCGCCTAAGCACCGCTACGATATGACTGAGGTGGATTATGGTGGAGGGGGGCACCACACACAGCTGGAAACAATCAACTTGTGTGTTCTAGGGTGCCTCCCTGCCCGTATATAAAGGAGCAAGGGGGAGGCCGGCTGGCCCTAGTGGCACGCCAAGGGAGGAGGAATCCTCCTCCTAGTAGGAGTATGATTCCTCCTTTCCTAGTCCTACTAGGAGGAGAAGGGGAAGGAAGGAAGGGAGAGGAACACTACAAAAAAAGACACATCCGAGACAATTTGGGCCGAACAAAAAAAATTCTGTCATACTTATGACACTTCTATGAAGATAATTGTGACAAAACCCAGTATCATCATAGATGTGGTGGGCTCCTACTTCTATGACAAAAAATCATGACAGAAAATGGGCTTTTCGTCCTGGGTGGGCCGGAGACGTAGTTGCATGACATTCTTTGGGCCGTCCATGGCGGAAAAAACCGTGGTAGAAGCGAGGGCGAGGAAAATATCGAGGTGTTCCCGATTACGGTGGGTGATCGGGGCCAAGCGATGCATGGACGTTTGCGCATTTCTCTTGTACACGCACGCACATGGGTGCAAGGCGTTGATACGTCTCCAACGTATCTATAATTTTTTATTGTTCCATGCTATTATATTATCAACTTTGGATGTTTTATATGCATTTATATGCTATTTTATATGATTTTTGGGACTAACCTATTAACCTAGAGCCCAGCGCCAGTTTCTGTTTTTCCTTGTTTTAGAGTATCGCCGAAAAGGAAAATCAAACTGAGTCCAATTGACCTAAAACTTCACGGAACTTATTTTTGGACCAGCAAAAGCCCACGGAGTATCGGAGTTGGACCAGGAGAGTCCCGGGCTGCCCACGAGGGTGGGGGCGCAGCCCGAAGGTCCACCGGCGTACTTCTTCCTCCCGTATATACCCATATACCCTAAAAACTTCGGGGGACACAATAGATCGGGAGTTCCACCGCCAGAAGCCTCTGTAGCCACCGAAAACCAATCTAGACCCGTTCTGGCACCCTGCCGGAGGGGGAAATCCCTCTCCGGTGGCCGTCTTCATCATCCCGGTGCTCTCCATGACGAGGAGGGAGTAGTTCTCCCTCGGGGCTGAGGGTATGTACCAGTAGCTATGTGTTTGATCTCTCTCTCTCTCTCTCTCGTGTTCTTGAGGTGGTACGATCTTGATGTATCGCGAGCTTTGCTATTATAGTTGGATCTTATGATGTTTCTCCCCCTCTACTCTCTTGTAATGGATTGAGTTGTCCCTTTGAAGTTATCTTATCAGATTGAGTCTTTAAGGATTTGAGAACACTTGATGTATGTCTTGCGTGGGATACCCATGGTGACAATGGGGTATTCTATTGATCCACTTGATGTATGTTTTGGTGATCAACTTGCGGGTTCCGCCCATGAACCTATGCATAGGGGTTGGCACACGTTTTCATCTTGACTCTCCGGTAGGAACTTTGGGGCACTCTTTGAGGTTCTATGTGTTGGTTGAATAGATGAATCTAAGATTGTGTGATGCATATCGTATAATCATACCCATGGATACTTGAGGTGACATTGGAGTATCTAGGTGACATTAGGGTTTTGGTTGATTTGTGTCTTAAGGTCTTATTCTAGTACGAACTCTAGGATAGATTGAACGGAAAGAATAGCTTCATGTTATTTTACTACGCCTCTTGAATAGATCGATCAGAAAGATTAACTTTGAGGTGGTTTCCTACCCTACCATAATCTCTTCGTTTGTTCTCCGCTATTAGTGACTTTGGAGTGACTCTTTGTTGCATGTTGAGGGATAGTTATGTGATCCAATTATGTTATTATTGTTGAGGGAACTTGCACTAGTGAAAGTATGAACCCTATGCCTTGTTTCCTAGCATTGCAATACCATTTGTGCTCACTTTTATAATTAGTTACCTTGTTGTTTTTATATTTTCAGATTACAAAAACCTTTATCTACCATCCATATACCACTTGTATCACCATCTCTTCGCCGAACTAGTGCACCGATACAATTTACCATTGTATTGGGTGTGTTGGGGACACAAGAGACTCTTTGTTATTTGGTTGCAGGGTTGCTTGAGAGAGACCATCTTCATCCTACGCATCCTACGGATTTATAAACCTTAGGTCATCCACTTGAGGGAAATTTGCTACTGTCCTACAAACCTCTGCACTTGGAGGCCCAACAACGTCTACAAGAAGAAGGTTGTGTAGTAGACATCAAGCTCTTTTCTCGCGTCGTTGCCGGGGAGGTTAGCGCTTGAAGGTATATCTTTAGATCTTGCAATCAAATCTTTTTGTTTCTTGTTTTAGCACTAGTTTAGTTTATAAAAGAAAACTACGAAAAAAATGGAATTGAGTTTGCCTCATACGCTTCATCTTTTTAATATCTTTCGTGAGTATGATGGAAAGGAAAATTGTGCCAAAGTGTTAGAAGAAGAATGCATTAAAATGTTTGGCACTAAATATTTGAATGATGAGCATGATTGCAATGTTGTTAGTATGAATTCTTTGGATATCCATGATGCTAATGATATGCAAAGCCACAAGCTTGGGGAAGCTATGTTTGATGAAAATGATATTTGTAGTCTCCCAAGTTTTGATATGCAGATTTGTTATAATGGTAGCATGACTCCTACTTATGATGATTATATTGATGAAAGTGGATTTGGAGAGGTCATGACTTTATTTTGTGATGAATCCACTATTTCGGAAGAGGTTCCAATTGATTATGAGAACAAAGGTGCTATATATGATGATTATTGTGATGACTTGTATGCTATAAAGAATAATGATATCCATGAAACTTGTCCTCATGATTTTAATTTTCAATTGGATTATGCCTCCCATGATAGTTATTTTGTTGAGTTTCCTCCCACTACTATTCATGAGAAGAAATTTGCTTATGTGGAGAGTAATAAAATTTCTATGCATGTAGATCATATAAAGAATGCTTTAGGTGCTGGTTATATTGTTGAATTCATTCATGATGCTACTGAAAATTATTATGAGGGAGGAGCTTATGCTTGTAGGAATTGCAATAATGTCAAGTTTCCTCTCTATGTGCTTAAAGTTTTGAAGTTATGCTTGTTTTACCTTCCTATGCAAGTTGATTCTTGTTCCCACAAGTTGTTTGCTCACAAAATACCTATGCATAGGAAGTGGGTTAGACTTAAATGTGCTACTAATATTCTTCATGATGCTCTCTTTATGTTTCAATTCTTATCTTTTATGTGAGCATCATTAAAATCATCAGGCCTAGCTAGGGGCGTTAAACGATAGCGCTTGTTGGGAGGCAACCCAACTTTATTTTTGTTCCTTGGTTTTTGCTCCTGTTTAGCAATAAATAATTTATCTAGCCTCTGTTATGATTGAGTTTTTATGTTTTAGTTAGTTTTTGTGCCAAGTAGAACCGTTGGGAAGACTTGGGGAAAGTCTTGTTGATCTTGCTGTAAAAAACAGAAACTTTAGCACTCACGGGAATTGCTGCCATTTTTATTGAAGAGTGCTATTTAGTTAATTCTTTTTGCATATGATTAATAAATAAATTCCTCACATACAGAAATTTATTTTAGAAATTTTGGGGTTCTATAAGTTTGCGTTAGTTACAGATTACTACAGACTGTTCTGTTTTTGACAGATTCTATTTTTCGTGTGTTGTTTGCTTATTTTAATGAATCTATGGCTATTAAAAGAGTTTATAAACCATAGAGAAGTTGGAATACAATAGGTTTAACACCAATATAAATAAAGAATGAGTTCATTACAGTACCTTGATGTGGTGTTTTGTTTTCCTCGCTAACGGAGCTTACGAGTTTTCTGTTAAGTTTTGTGTTGTGAAGTTTTTAAGTTTTGGGTAAAGATTCGATGGACTATGGAATAAGGAGTGGCAAGAGACTCAGATTGGGGATTCCCAAGGCACCCCAGGTAATATTCAAGGACAACCAAAAGCCTAAGCTTGGGGATGCCCCGGAAGGCATCCCCTCTTTCGTCCTCGTTCATCGGTAACTTTACTTGGAGCTATATTTTTGTTCACCACATGATATGTGTTTTGCTTGGAGCGTCAATTTATTTTCTTTAGTTTTGGTTGCTGTTTGAATAAAATGCCAAGATCTGAAATTCTTAAATGTTAGATAGTCTTCACATAGTTGCATAATTATTCGACTACTCATTGATCTTCACTTATATCTTCCGGAGTAGTTTGTCATTTGCTCTAGTACTTCAGTTATATCTTTTTAGAGTACGGTGGTGGTTTTGTTTTATAGAAACTATTATTCTCTCATGCTTCACTTATATTATTTTGAGAGTCTTAAACAGCATGGTAATTTGCTTAAATAATCCTAATATGCTAGGTATTCAAGACTAGTAAAAAACTTTCTTATGAGTGTGTTGAATACTAAGAGAAGTTTGATGCTTGATGATTGTTTTGAGACATGGAGGTAGTGATATCAAAGTTGTGCTAGTTGAGTAGTTGTGAATTTTAGAAATACTTGTGTTGAAGTTTGCAAGTCTCGTAGCATGCATGTATGGTAAACATTATGTAACAAATTTGAAACATGAGGTGTTCTTTGATTGTCTTCCTTATGAGTGGCGGTCGGGGACGAGTGATGGTCTTTTCCTACCAATCTATCCCCCTAGGAGCATGCGCGTAATACTTGGTTTTTGATGACTTGTAGATTTTTGCAATAAGTATGTGAGTTCTTTATGACTAATGTTGAGTCCATGGATTATACGCACTTTCACCTTTCCATCATTGCTAGCCTCTTCGGTACCATGCATTGCCCTTTCTCACATCACTACAAAAAAATACACTTCCGTGATGATGTGTGTTTGTCACAGTAGGTCGCTTTTTTTGTCATGCATGTACATCCATGACAAATTTATGACAGAATCAAGATAGTCATACCTGTGCTGTCGTAGAAGTGTTCCATGACATTACCAAAATTATCATCACGGAAGTGTCCACTTCCATGACGATAAATCGCACGTCACGGAAGTGCTTTCGTCAAGGGTGACCGACACGTGGCATCCACTGTAACGGAACGCCGTTAAGCTATTGGGTCGGGTTTTGGATCCGATAACCCGTTAACAGCCCCGACCAATGGGGATTTTCCACGTGTAAAATCATCATTGGCTAGAGGAAACACGTGTCGGCTCATCGTCGGGACAGATGTCATCCACTCACTAGACAGAAGGTGCCTATGATACGTCGACACGTGGCACGGCCCAACAAGTTTAAATGGGCAGACCCAACTAGAGGCCCACAAGATTTTGGGGACCATAATAGGCCGGCCCAGCTAAAGGCCCACGAAATTTTGCGGACCATAATGGGATGGCCCAGCTAAAGGCCCACAAGATTTTGCGGGCCATAATGGGCCGGCCCAGGTAAAGGCCCACAAGATTTTTTTGTGCCATAATGGGTCGGCCCAGGTAAAGGCCCACAAGATTCTTGCGGGTCATAATGGGCCGGCCCAGCTAAAGGCCCACGATATTTCGCCGACATTAATGGGCCGGCCCAGCTGTAGGCCCACAAGATTTTGTGGACCCTAGTAGGCCGGCCCATTAACTGGCTGCCATGTTTTGGGCCAAATGCCGGCCCATATTTGATCCGGTCCATTAATGTCCTGTCACGCTCCAGGCCTAATAGTGGCCCATATGAGATCCGGCCCGTTAAAAGCCTACCACGTTCTAGGCCAAATTACGGCCCAGATCAGGTCCGGCCCTTTAAGAGGCTTTGGGCTCAATTATGGCCCATATCAGATTCGGCCCGTCAACTGGACACTATGCTTTTGGGACCACTTGCTAAAGGCCCACTTAGTAATTCGGCCTGATATTAGTTTTGGCCTGTTAAGGGCCCGTTTAACATTTAGGCCCTATATAAATTTTGGCCTGTTAAAAGCCCGTCATATAGTTGGCCTAACTACGGCCCGATTTGCATCCGGCCTGCTCGCAGCCAATATCTGATTGGGCCAAATAAGGACCCAGACAATTTTGGCCTGTTAAAAGCTCATGATTTGATTCGCACAATCATGGGCCGGGGTTCATTTCAGGCTGCTGCCGGCCCGTGAGCTGATCGACACATTTCAGGCCCAACCTACATCGTGATTGCATGACGGCCCGATTATTTATCGTAATTTTACGGTTTGGCCGGTTTACTGCGAAGATAGGATATATATACAGTAAAATAACTACAGCATCGTGAATAAGAAAAAACCTATACTATACAATAGAGAAATTACGGCATATTACATCCACTGGGCATCAAAGTTCGCCACTATGATAATAAAGCACAAGCAGACAGCAGATTACATACACTGGGCATCAAAGATCGCCACCAGTGCAAATAAACACGCCGACAAAATAATATACAAAACCGACAGCACTTCAATAGAGTTCAAGAAATGTTAGCCTTGCTGGGGAGCTGCAGTGCAAGCAGCTGAGCAAGATGATGAGACTGCGCTTGTTCAACACTTATATCTTCGTCACTCTGAAAGATAAAGAAGCAGACAGATGACAGGTTTTGCACATAAAAGTATCAGTGCCGACAATTCATCACATTTCTTACTAACGAATAAAGTGACACAGTTTAAATTTGCATTAACACAATATGGTATTGTTCAGGTCAAGACATGGCAGGAAATGACATTGTGAAGGAGTTGGCAGCTTCACGACACCACTGGATTACAGATCAAGAACTCATAAGTATCAATGGTTAGTGTGATGTGAATTTATACCATTTCAGATTGGCAAATAAAGAGACGGTTTAAATAATAGTAGAATGATATGACATTTTTCATAGTTAAGACATTGCAGAATATGACATTGTGCTATAGTGGGTAGGTTCACCACACCACTGGATTACAGATGAAGAACAGAAGCATACATGCAGTGCAAAAGAAGATCACTTGCTCTGTATAGTTTAATTTACATGGTATGAAGAAGGAACTTGGTTGTACAACTGAAAACTTAAATTGAGAAAGGATGAACTTTTGTTTATGAACTACATATAATAAACTTTAAACAAGCAATTTGATGCAAACACCAAAAATAAACAGCTGTTGCAGTCATGCCTAACCAAATATATACAACAAAGTTTGAAGGCTTGAGATGGACAAACTTACATTATTGGTGAAGACAGGCTCTATAAAGGCCGTGCCCATGCTGATGGGGGGGGGGGCAATTCAAGGAGTTTACCACAGAATCTTCTTCAAAAGCATTGCCTTTATTCTACATTTTGTTAAGAGTAAATATAGATGTGATAATATATGAAAAAATGGAGAATATTTAAGATAAGATGCAGAGTAATGCTACATAACCAAGCAGCTATAAATGTAAGTGCAGCGATACAGGCAAAAGGTACAGCTAAGAACAATGCACAACTAAACTTCTTCAGTACCAACCTTATGGTAAGAGTAAATATAGATCTGATGTGTAGAAAATGGAGGGCAAAGGAAAATAAGCTGCAGAGTGATGGTACATGAACAACTACCTGTCATTATAAGTACACTAATAAAGGACAGCATGTACTTACAAGAAAAATGCAGAGCTAAAAAACATTGGCATTGGATATATTCTACACTAATGTAACCATTCATACAGATCAGATAATTTGGAGCGAACAATTGATAAGCAAGCTATCATGCATACTGCTGTCACATAATGAACCAGGTATGTATGCAAGTACAGTGATACAGGACAACAGGTACTAACAACAGCAAAGCAGCGGGCATCATATTTGAGATATCCTGTCGTTCTTGTCAAACCAGAATTCTTCTTCGAGTAGATTTCCTGCAAAAAAGATCCGTAAGGCACATGCGGAAAAGTAGAAGTTCAAATAATCATGTGATATCATAGACAGTACCTCATCCTGGGAACGAGACCAGTGCATAACAAGGTTTTTCCATTCAATGTCTTCTAAATTTAGCACAGGAGACTTCACCAGAAATTCGTTTATAGACTTGCCATCAAAGTGTGATTTCCTCAGGTAACACCGATACTGCTGCAATGCTTCCTTGTAAAGCACAAGCAAGCTTTACTCGTCATGACTATCTAGATTGACCCTCGCCTAGTTACAACAATGTAATGTAAATCATTGATGTGTTCAATCAGCAGAAAACAGGAAAATAATAGCCATGAATAATATCACTTACACGTAAGTTGGACAGGAAGATATGAAAATGGTGTTTGTCTTCACAATAATCTTCCCATGATGGGAATATATGCAGGTAGTCCCTAACAACATTGAAAGCATTGTCTTTTAAACTGGGAATAAATGGAATGGGGTTCCAATCTGCAGGAATTGGCCGTCTCTGCAGTTGGGATAGGTCTTCGGCCGGTGGACTTGCTGTACTTTTTGCTGGAGTGGGATTTTTCTGTGGTACAGCTGGTGCTATGGCAAATGAAATCGGTATACCTTTTGCTGGAGTGCAGGTCCTGTGTGGTGGGGCTAGTGGTGTGGCCAGTGAAGTATGGGTACAGTCTGCTGGAGTCGGTCCTACATTTTGTGTCACTGGTTGTACAACCAATATAAGTGGGGTGCTGTCTGATTTCTCCGGCACCACCACGTTTTTCAAGGACTTTGCTGGTGCTCCTTCAGGTTCGACAATCACCCTCTTCCTTTTTGATGTCTGATGCACAAGAACAACATTTGAGTGGAAAAACATGGTATGATGACAGATGGAATATGTATTGATAATGGATGGGCATGGCATCTCGACATATATGATGAGTAAACTAAGCAGATGGCGGTGCAACAAAGTAGAAGAAATGCAAGACAACATATGCAAGATACCCGCAATCAATAAAACATTGCCAAATTAGAACAGGCACCTTGATGGGTGAACAGGACAGGCCATCTGCCTTTGACTCCTCGAGGTTAGAATAGTCATTAGGATGATATTCTGAACAAGAATCAACAGCTGGGGAGCGTATGAGTTTCATTGCATCCAGAATGGCACTCAATGCCTTGGTGCCAATTTTGTAAGTCATTGCAGTGTTTAGCTTCAAGAGTGGACTGCTGCTAGTGCGACACAAAGCAGCTACACAGATCATAGTTTAGATATAACAGGAAAACCTTAAGCATCAGAGTAAAATTAGCAAAGTGGAACTTGCTGGAATAGATGTGCTAGTATTGCCGGTACGGCTAGAAAGGCTTCGGATACCACCTCTCTTCAAGTGAAGGTGCGGTACTGTTAATATCAATGTAACTCTCAAAGGCGACACAGCTCCCCGCATTTCCTTGCTATTCTTATAGGATTCAAGTGGGCAAGCCACTACAAATCCTATTCCTATGTTTACAAGATCCTACGAATCAAAGAGGCTCAATGTGTCCATCACAACCGACCATATAGACCTCTACACTGTAAATGTCCCTGCTCATCTTCAGTACAAGGAACATATTGTACTAATATCATACTCCCTCCATTCCAAAATATAAGTCTTGGTAGAGATTTCCACTATGGATCACATACAGATGTATCCAGGTACATTTTAGAGTGTAGATTCACTCATTTTGCTCCATATGTAGTCCATGGTGGAATCTATACAAAGACTTGTATTTAGGAACGGAGAGAGTACATATTAAAGAAGAACGGAAGAGGAACATGGTAAAGAAGAGCAAGCAGATTTTGGATAATAAAATGTTGGTTGCGCAGTGCCCACACATGATGAACCAAAGCACATTAAGAATGCAACTCCTAGCTGTCTCTCGACCATTTCAGGTGGTTGGATGAAGATCCCGCGTCTCCTAACCCTTCTTCTTCCTCGTCTCTGATTCTTCCCATACAGAACACCGCACGGGCCGCCGGCCGGACCACCGGCCCCCACCGCCTGTGTTCCTCCGCCACCCCCACCCCCACCCCCACCCGCATCGAGTTCTCTTCGTTCGGCGAGGCCCCACAACCACCCGAGCCCCTTCAATCGCACCGGCGAACTCTGGCGAGCTCTGAAAAATCGACTGACCCAATTTTGAAATTTAGTCTACTGTGATTTAACTAGTGTGGAATATAAAAGGGGAAAACCATAAGCATTGTGAGTATGGTGTTGAGTGTGCCATGGCGGATCTGAAGGTGCAAACCGGACAAAGGCAACTTCCCAACCAAGACAAGAAATCAGAGTAAAGCAGTGGCGATCTATTTTCTTGCTGCGATAAATAAGTTGAGCAGATACGAAATAGTACCGCCTCTGGTGCGGCGCCGTGTAGGCATCTGCTGAGAATTTGACGGTGCTGCGGTAGCGATGGCTGTCGGTGGCGTGGAAGTGGATCTAGGAGGGTAGACAGTTGCGGCAGGGCACGGTGGACGAGACGGTCGTAGGAGCGGCGCCGACAAGGTGGACGACGGCGGGGATGAAGCGAGAGGACGGGATGCAAGGATCCTGGTCCGAAGCCGTGGATGAGAGAGGTCGATCTCTTGTAATGGACGGCGGCGGCGGGGTATCAGCTCCGGCATGGTGGAGGAGGACGGCGGTGGATGGGGTGGCGGACGGAGGAGGGTGGGGTGGAGAGGGTGTTTTGGCGCCCACGAAGTATGAATGGGGAAAAGGGAGGTAGAGAGGAAGGGGGAACCATGTATTCAGGGCGTGCTTGTCTCAAATGCGAGGAAATTTACAAACTTAGCCCCCATTTCAAATTTCTACTGCATCACAACAACACTAGTCGGTCGGGGATAGGACGGTAATCTCGCATACACCGAATATTTGCCGACGAGAGTTTGTTTTTGGTGCCCACCGTGTATGAATATGAATCAGGGAGGGAGTCGATTTCGGCCGAGGACACACTGTGTTTTGGCGCCCACCGTGTATGAATCCGAGTGAGAGGCGGTTACGTCACGTTTGGGTGCAATTACAAACCTACCCCTATCAAAACCTATAGAAATCCAGCATATAGGCTTTGCATGGCAGGGATAGGCAGCAATGATTTCCATCTCGCAGATTTTGGTTCCGGGCGGTTACTGCGACTTTCCCCGCTTCGTTCAAATTTTGCAGAGTGCACATTTACCGTGCCAACTCAATTCGAATCCCATTTGTATTCTATTTTTTTTGGGCGGGATCCATTTTCAATTGGAATTACATTCTATATACATCATTTTTTATATATACTTTCAAAAGCACAACACCATTTATACATAAATATGGTTTACAAATGGCATGATCTCAGATTCATAAGGTTGTGTCCATCAATTTGGATTTTCACATATTTGAAACCACTTTATGTTGAAATCCAATGTATGCATTCCTCGCTAACTGTCTCCAATTAATGTGTGTTTCATGCGGGTTTTTTTCACTTCTCAAACATGTATAATGTGTTTCACACACGCAACATATAGTGTAATCCCGTTTAGACATTAATTGCATATAAACCATGCATTGTTTGTAACTGAAGAATCTATGGATCACCAATATTGATAAACTATATAACATTACACGTGTGCCCAAATTCAAATGAATATGCATGTTTGATACACCAATTTGCGTTATGATATTATCGATGTCGTGATCTCCAGTTTAAATATTTGAATCCCCTTTAATCCAGATATTCGTCTCATATAGCTACCACTCATGCTTATATAGGACTATCTCTCTGGACCTATACGCGTTCATCGTCTCTCAGGTATCTCTCGTGCTACATGTATGTCGACAATGATCTTTTATCTTCGTAACACACCGACGGTACTCTCTCCCTCGACCTTCATCACTCTATCTCTCTCTAAGTATATCTCGCTCCCTGCTATGTGTCTCTAACTATGATTCTCCATGTGGAATCTCTTTCTCTCACACAAACACAAAACTTTATCTCTCGGGGTCTCATTTCTCTCTACTATTCACATGTGTGCCACTCGCACACCCCTCATACATAGATGTCTTTCGCTCCTTATATATGAGAACCTACGACTCTTCCTTATCAATATCTCTTTCTCACACACAAACACAAACTCTGTCTCCCAGGGTCTCATATTTCTCCATTGTTCTCTTGTATGTCGCTCACACACACCCTCTCTCCCTAGAGATATCTTGCGTTCCCTCGTATGTCTCTCTAGCTATCACTCTCGTTGTGAAATATCTTTGTCTCTCGCAGACACAAAACTCCATCTCTCTGGATCTCATTTCTCTTTGATATCTATTTGTATGTGACTCACATGCACCCTCTCTCTATCTCTCTCACACCCACACACATAACCCAGCCTTCTGATCCACTCGACTCCTATCTCTAACGCACACTAGCTAGCACCGTTATATTTCTATTTATCTATTTCTCCATCAACCTTCTTTCTCGCCCTCACTCTTGATTCCTATCACGCACACTACATATGTTTCTCTCTACATGCAGTCAAGTGCCCTCTCACACACATATATAACTTCACCCTTTGAACCACCCGACGGTCATCTCCAACACCCAAACTAGCGGATGTCCCTCTAGCTAGCATCTCCATCTCTGTATCTATCTGTAGTTTCTCCGTCAACATTTCTTTCTCGCACGGAGTCTTGCTTCCTATCACCCACACTATATATGTCTCTCCATACATATGCATTTATAGGTTGGTCTCTTTTGCACAATCGTTGCGCCTCACTCCCTCTACTCGCCATAGATGCATGCTCCAGCCCACGCCACTATCTCTTAAAGACAAAAACACATGCTCGGTTGTCGGGACTTCTTCCATGCATTCTCACATGCATGCATATTGTCATACCGATCCGTCTCTCCCATGTCGTTGATCTTATGACTTATGTCTTCTTTCTTTTATCTCGATCATGCGCGTGCGCACACACACACATCCCACGTATACATGTATACCTCTCACACATGCACGTTCAAGGTCTCTATGTCTCCATACGTAGTTAATTACCCTCAATCCTAACGCCACATCGAATCGTTCTCCTCTTTTGTGCACATAACTTCCGCCTGGATGGGTAAAACACACACTCACACTTAATAATCTCCTTCTAGCTACCCCCCCGCCTCTCACTCTTCCCCTATATCCCTGAAACCAATAAGACCATCCCTTAGTTTAATTCCCGCCTACATGCACCATTGATATATAGTAGTCTTCCTCGGTGTCTCTCGAACAAACACGTTCTCTCGAAGTCGACTCCTCTCACGCGCACACACCTTCTCTCCCCTCTCTACGGGCATTTTCTCTCTCGCACCCCATCGTTGGTGGCCTCTGCCTTACACATCACCTCTCTATGATGAAATCCATGCACACTTAAATTATATCCGCCACAGAGGACCCCACGACACACACACACACACGCACGCACGCACCCCCCAACACACACACACACACTAAGACTCCATCTCTCTCTCTCTCACACACACACGCAAGCACGCACGCCCCCCCCACACACTAAGACTCCATCTCTCTCCCTCTCTCTCACACACACACAAACTAAGACTCCATCTCTCTCTCTCCTCTCTCTCTCTCTCTCTCACACACACACACACTAAGACTCCATATCACACACACATGCTCTAGGCGGAGCATCTGTTCTTGCCACCCTTCATCCAACCTTACCCGTATGATAAACAATCACCTTTATTTACTTGCATAACATGGACAAATTCCACTTTACTTTAGTAGTCAGCAAACTTATCATCTGTACCCTTATAAAAAATGAGTTGGTGGTGATGGTGTGCCTGCCATCTTGTAATACAGACCGTATGATCTATATCTGAGGATAGAAAGCAAACTGTGATAATTTTACAAAAGATACCGGCACCTCTCTCCACATCATTATCTCTCGCAACCTCATTGCTCAGCAATTAAAAAAGGAATAAGTCTCTGGAACAATCTAGCATGCATGGTGGTCGTTGCCGCCTGCCGGCGCCGTCCATCCCCATGCCTCCACCCATTCCGACCACCAGTCACCACCATGCTCCACTCCTCCTCGCCTTATCTCTCATCTTTCATTTTTTCGATGACATTCTCGAGATACCAGTTTTCCGATAAAATTCTTGAGATATCACTAGTTTTTACACATGGGATTACTCCTGCATGGGTCAATCACAACAGGTGTTCTGTAAAAAAAATGCATATTGATGTTCCGTGCAATGCACGAGAATCTTGCTTGTAATTATATAACGCAAATCACGAGTAGGAAGTGACATTTTTTTGACACAACCACGTTATCATGGCCACATAAATCACTAGCTAAAGTAAATACCATTATACTTATATGCCGATGCAAAAGGTTGAGTACATGTCCGAAGAATAGAGTCGCACACACGCACTCTGTCTCTCAGAATATCTCTCTCTCTCTCACACACACCAGTTTCGTGACGCACCCGAATTGTAACATATCTCTCTCACACACACGTATGTTACAATTTGTGCACCCGCGGGTACACGTGATGCTACGCATTTATTTAAGCCGGAAGGCGAACCCAAACAGTAGCTGCATTCATTCCCCTCCTGCCGCCTCTTCTCTAGTCGCCGTCGCCCGGTAGCCATTGGCCGGCCGAAGGTAACAACATACGGCATACTCCCGCCGGAGCGGCGCTTTAATATGGAAATTTTAGTGGTCATGCATGCATCTTTTTGTGCTAGCACTCCTATACTCCCTCAGGTCCTTTTTAGTTCGCATATAAGATTTGACTGAAGTCAAGCCTCGTAAAGTTTGACCAACTTTATAGAAAAAAGTATCAACATTCACAATCTAAAATCAATACCAATAGATGTGTGATGACTTAAAGTTTCATATTGTATAACTTTAGCATGACAGATATTGATATTTCTTCATATAAATACGGTCAAACTTTGTGAAGTTTGACTTCAGAGAATTCTAACATGCAGAGTAAAAAGGACCGGAGGGAGTATAAGGGTTGACCGGTCGCTTCCCGCGAATGTGCGCGGGCGGTGGAAGAGGAAGGAGAAGGGAAGCGGGCTGTGGAGTAATGTTTTTTACCACAATTTCTTAGGAAACTGAGTGCAATAATTGAGTAGTTTTGCAAACTACCAGTACTACACCTGAAACGGTTCAAAACCTATACTCCCTTACCAGCGCGCGCTTCCCGCGTGAAACGGTTAGCGTCCCCCTAGAGCGTCAGTGCCGCATTAATGCCCGGCCAGAGCGGAGGTGACCTCTCACTGGCGCCGGCTTTGAAGTGGCACGACGGCCGAGAGAGCGCCGCTTCCCGGTGCACGTGACTGCTCCGCGTCGAGACTGGCCATAGACCCTATTTGGATCCATGGGTTAGAGTTAGTTTGAACTAGTTGGGTCTCAAATAGCCCTAAACTATCCAAGCTTGAGGGTTTAAATTGGAGCAAGTTGCACCGAACCCACCAAAAAAACTATCCCACCCAAGAGGTGCTAACTAGAGATAGTTCTCATTGGGACCACTGAAAAATAACTTTTCTCTCTCCATGAAGTGCATTTATTGTCAATCTAACCCTGTCACCCAAACACCTCTTTGGCTACCGTTAGTTCAGGGTTAGTCATGAGTTAGTCTAACCTCTAGCTAAGTTAGAGTATCAAACAGGAGCAGTATAGGACATGCAAGTTGCTCAAAGCATACAGACAAATTCATACGTGAAAGGATTTTTTTTCTTTTTGAAAACAGAACGTGAAAGGAATTTTTTTTTAGAATGCTCTTGGCATGTCGCTAACATGTGATAGTTAACCGACCTCAATAGACGGCAGAAACGCCAGCCCGCCGCACTTTGATAGAGACGAGGAGGGAGAAGCGATACAGGCTGCTGGATTACTAGAGATAGGTGTCGCACGGAAGCCAAGAAATATGGTGATAGCGTGGGTTAGCCATGTACTAGTATGATACTACACTGGGCTGCTGTGTTTCGTACTCTTCCAGTCCACTTTGGAGATGATTGGTTAATTTTATATCGCTGAATAATATTAAATATTATGAGTGCAGACGCTCCACCACGAGGTTCCTTGCTCCTTCTCGGTCATCCGGAATCTATGTTCTTCCACTCTATTTTTTTATGTGAGCTTTGTTCATCCTTTTGCCAACACGTGAGACATCTAGCATCAAGGTGTACGTGTTATGCAAGGATAGTTCCATCTATATGAAGAACACATGGGACTGGAACTACGAGACAAACATGTACCCAGGAGTGGACGTACGAACCTGAGTAATGTAGCGCAGTAAGTGAAGTAGAAAGGCACAAATGGTATGAACATGCATGGCATATAGGGTGTGTTTGGTTGCGTTCTCGTCTCAGCATAGTTGTTCCCTCTTCATGCATGCTCAACTCAACACCCCTCTTCACGCATGCTTCTAGTGTATTTGTGCTAAACTAGTGTGGACTCATGCACCCTCCATACACTCTACCAAACACCAAAAAGTAGGTCGAGAAGGGAACTCTTGGGCAGCATTTGTCTCTTACTACGTACTACCACTAAATGTTGTACGTGCAATGCACGGTGATGTTATGGAGTACGTGCCTAAGTACTCTACTACTACTATATTAGTTGGAGGCACATATTAACTTTTATATTTGTTTACGTGTATGCCACGAGACCTTCCAACTAGACGTGTCTTTGTCTCCAGGTCGCACTTTGTATCATTCATGTCACTAAGTACTACTACGTGTGGTCTCCGACCCAGAAGTGGAAGAAGTGGAGATGCTCTACCACGCTGTTTTTTTACGCTGGGCTCTACCACGCTGTTCATGTCCCACTCCTTTCGCTGACATGTGGGACATCCAGCACGTGCCGTGTTTGGCACCCTTCGTCGTAAGAGTTGAAACGCTAGCATTCATCAGAAATAAAAAATAATTATAAATCGGCAGTGATACTATTTTTTTGCGAACCAATCAGCAGTGATACTATACCACGCGGTTTCCTTGCTCCTCGATATCGGAAAGAATACTTCCGTTCGCCAACATGTGGGACGTCGACCATCCTGGTCCACTTGCCATGCACGCAGAACTCCAAGGGAGTCACCCAGGTTGTCGCGCCGCAGTAACAATGACTAATGAGCCGTCAAATCACAGGCCCACTTCCCACTTTGAAGTTGCTTGGACGAAGGAACCATCATGACTTCGT